>NC_051046.1:639475-901975 GCF_904848185.1 Acanthopagrus latus | reverse complement strand
TAAATGTGGACGGGATTCTTGTGAAATCGGTGGTTTATGGCAGAGTTACACGGAGAACACTGAAATCTCACAGTGAGAGCGAGCCAGCACTGCGTCCGATAATGGATCTCGTTAGCCCTGTAGCGGGCCACGGTGGGCCTCGGACTAGCTGCACAAGTTGGGACCGTTCCCTCCGTATTATTCGATGTTGGACATTTAGGTGAACGTTACTGTGTGTGCTTGAAATCAATATTGTTCAGCTAAAGCCACCTTAAGACATTTTTGGCTTGCATGTTAGCTCTGCGCTAACGGGCAGTGAGAACCAGGGCCGACGAGTCAGCCACCGCTAGCTAGCCTCCCGATTAATTCAGCTAATGGCAGCTAGCTAAGCTAGCTCCGTGGGACTGTTGTGTTTGCAACATTTTTCTCAGTCCTGTAAGTCTGTAGGTATCCGCTAACCCCCACAGATGATTAGCATGTGATGTATTGCTTCTGGTTTTGTCCCAACGATCCAAACAGGCAACAATCCAGCGGCCAGTAACGTGGCTAATGTAAATACAGCTAAATACCTCCTGAACAGGGTTGCCAGGTTCAACTTTATTTGTGGCTCGTTGCACAATAGATATGAAACATTGCCGTCAATAAAACGTGCTGCTACTGATTTGACCTGTAGACTTGTACATATCTGTGAGATGCATCCCATAAGCTCCTGATTGAAGGCCTGTAATATTATCTATGTCATGAACTAGGAATGACAGCACTTGTCAGTTGAAGCAGTTTAAATACAATTTTAAAGTTTGTCCATCAACGTGTGTGTCTGTGTGATAGAGAGATATGGTCATTTAAAAGAACAGTCCACTCTAAAGTGTTACCTCAGTCGTCATCTCCTCCCTCAGTGATGATATAAAGTCAGGTGAAGTGTCGTAGTCCACAGAACAGTTCTGGAGCTGCATTCTGCTGAACAACTGAAGCAGCTGAGACTTGATTTAAAACGGAAAGAGCAATTAAATAAATAAATGGTTTCATACAGCTTGACTGTGTGTGGAAGGTGTAAATCACATCCTTTCAAAGTCACTTTGGGGCTTCTTTAGACTTGGATTACACCGGACAAGACATACAGAGCCATTTTCATTTTTTTTTTCACGTCCCCAGCTAATCACTGAATTTTTGATTTTTGGATTAATTAACCGTTAACATAAAGTGAGCTAATTTTGATCCATCTTCAGTGCTGCATTGTGTTTCACTTCTATTTACAGGACACTAATTAAGATCGGTCTTATTTTATCTGAATGAACAAAGGGACTCAGGCACCGCATGTTTATCCGACTAACAAATCTATTGACTTGTAAAGCAGATGATGCTGTATGTTGTGGAAGGTAAATTCTGTACGAGTCTGACAGTTGTTTGACTTCGTATGAGTCGAACTGTTTATCCAGTGTGACTCGATGAATGATTTGTCTTCTTTCAGTATTGTGCACCATTGAACGTGTGCCGTGTAGTTGTACATAAAGATAATTTTAACTTGGAGGTGTGGTGCACTAAGTTACAGTGCTATTGTTTGGGGTTTTTTTTGTTGTTGTTTTTTTTACCATTGATACGTTCTCCATGTCAGTGGCAGTTGTGGGATTGCATGAAGGATCAGTGTAAACCAGAGGAAACATGTTGACCTGAATGAGAGAATAACAGCAGTACTAGTTGCTCCCAATAAAAGGAATGGGCTGTTATAAAGCTGTTCCTCCTGCACCAGGTAGTGTTGAACCGCAGAGAGAGGGAGTCGTCTGAGGAGGGCCATACAGTGGAGGTCTTTGCACAGAAAGCTGCTGAAAACAACTTTGTATTTGTGATGTATCCAGTTTCCAATGTTATCCAGCAACACCAGACTTTCACAGTTGGTTTTCTGCTTGCTTTTTTATCTTGGACATTGTCAGAATGACCAGAGGAAGTGAGAATGAAAGATTATATTTGGGTTACAGTCCAGATTCAGATTCCTGCTGGATGAGAGAGTCCTGCTGCTGTAAGATCATGGTCTGGCTGTAAAAGGTCATATCTGAAGACTTGGGTCAGTATCGTCTTGATTCCACTGGGCACGTCTGTTACCTGGCGTGTGCGACGCTGTTACCTGTCCTCCACTTGACTTCTAACCCACTGGGAGCATTTCAGCAGCAGAGCATCATGTCTTCCCAATGATGCTGACTTGCCCACATTTTGTGTATTTTGTCATTAGTCCTTGATATTTGTGCTTCTACTGTAGTTGAGTAGGTTTCGAAGTTAAATCAGTGTTTCCCACACAATAATGTATTTGTGGCAGTCCGCCACAATATCAACATTGGCTGCCACATACTGATATTCAATTTTTGGAGCCTCTCTCACTTAAGGCAGCGCATCCGTCAGTGAATAGCATGATGTTATGTACACCGATACAGTGGATGGCGGTGTGGATATTAGTCTGCCGGTAAAACCAACAAAGAAGGCGAGGCCTTTTTAGCTTGACTGTAACTCCCTCTGCAAAGAAGACGGCTGGCCACGTTGTTGAGATTGAGCCCCCACAAAGAGCGCCGGGCCTTGAAGCCAGTTGTATGTTGCTGTCTGACTTCCTCTCTGGCTCAGAGTCAGTCAGCACTGCTCAGTAAATGTCCCACCCCCAACATTGTCTGATGTACAAGTGATAGCCTGTCAGTACTGAATAATGTGAATCTGCAAAGTAACTCTTAAACATGAGTTATCAGATAAATGTAATGGAGCAGAAGGTTAAAGTAGCAGAAAGTGTGTAATTCGCTACATCCGTGTCACCGGTTATTCTCAGTTTTGGTAGAGATGGGCCCAAACGAATCTGAGGTAAAAGATGTTGAATTAATTACTGTTGAATTAATTACTGACTTTTAGATTAGAGTACACAAGACCTCCAAACAGACAAGCTGTCACCAACAGTCCCTCGGCCTATTTCATGATATGACTCCATCCCTCAGAAACACTCTTGGTGGATGATGTAATGTTCGACAGACACAATAGCCATTTATCGAAGGCGTAACTTGAGTCGTGACTTGATGTCGATGACATGTACGGCAGCACAGTAAGGTGAAAAATAATCATATTGCCAGCATTTTGACAGATATTATTATATGATCCATGATTAGAGGGGATGCTCATGTTTGCATCACATTTTCCCTGAAAATACAATGAAAATCCTGATGCTGTGACATTTGTTGAGGTTTCCACCAACCAAACGTGTTCTTACATCTGGAGAACTTGGTCTGTAGGTCAGGATGTCTCTGCGGTGCTACGCTTCTTCATGATGCTGTTTCTCGCACAGTTCAAAACAAATCATCTGCAGTGCTGGAGAGCTAAAATAAAACTTTATTAGCTGTCAAATGTTAAATTAATCAGCAACTATCTGATATATATAAGTAATAATTCATCTTTTATTGGAAAGCTTGTTAAATGTGAATATTTTCTGTTTTCTTTCCTCCATGACAGTAAACTGAATATCTTTGGGTTGTGGACAGTACAAGACATTTAAGAACTTCATCTTTTTGTCATTTTATTGGCCAAAATACTCACCAGTTGATTCAGAAACAATGGAAATAGTTCTGAAAATACTCTGTACCTGAGGACTTGTGAACCCTTCAGATTAGAGGTATTTACCAGTTGAAGGTTGGTTTAAATTTTCTATGAAGCTCATCTACAGTGATACAGCACTGGTTTGACTTTTTTATGGGTGTATTGTTCTTCTGTTAAACAGGTTTTGTGATGTATTCTAGAGGGTTTTCTAGTGATGTATCATGCATAGTAAAGTCACATGTGCCGAGTATTATCATTGTTAGAAGCATCAGGAGTAACATACACAGAAATACAACATTCGAGCAGACTTTACATATCATTGTGACTGTCACTGTGATTTGTAAGTTTTAATCTGCCTGCAGGTGACAGCTGTAAGTCCACTTCTTGAGGCTGTGCAGGTACATCATCACCGCTATAACTCTCAAGTGAACATGCTCCTGATAAGTAACTTAATATAAACATGAAGTGTTATCGGTGGAGGATACTTAGAATTCTGGACTATCACTATCTGCAGTCCAGTGTAGACCTGCGTAGGGTTATGGGATGGTCTGGTTCTGGTTGGCAGCTGGATGGCTGAGCCCGTCTGCCCTGGAGGAGGAGGACACCAACAGGAAGCTGAAGTGAGCCGATCCGTCTGCTCCTCCTGGGAGGCTGGTCGGACAGGAGGAAAGCACTGCTGAGTGGTGAGAGGAGCTGAGACTTCATGACCTGCCGTCACCCCGACCAGGCTGCCCAGCACTCGGACCCGAAGGTCCTTTAGTGACGGCCGCGGTGTTGAATGACTCAGTGGAGTTACCTGAGCCGAGGAAACATCAGCAGCTATACCATCTCTCCCAGAGAATCAGAGCAGAGCACATGTTACAGACAACGTATTGGTTAATCAAGAAAATAATAGACTTATTAATGATCCGTGGATAACAAAATTGATCAATAAGCTTGTTTTGCAGCCCTAACTGGCACCTCCATCTTGCCCTGTGTTTTATCATGCTTCTGTTGTGGTTGTTGTTGAGGCCTGAGGAGCTGGACATAGAGCTGTTCAACACAAAACACAGAGAGACTTTTCAGTGGTATGAAATGTGGTTTCTGTCCAGTGCCTGAAGACTCCTTGATAATGTGTGTTTCATTTAAAAAAAAAAAGACCAGAGAGCCGGAAAGAAGGAGATAAAGGCCAGGGCGGTGCAGCTCTCAGGGTTAACTGGTCTGACCACTGACTGAACTGTGCGGCAGACCAGAGAAAGACGAGGCTGGGTGGAGTGGTGGTGGGTGACTGGTGCAGTAGATGATGATGGCTGTCGGCTCGCCCTCCACAGTCTCACTGTTGGAGAAAGACGATTGAAAATGATCGATGACATCAATTTTAGACACAGAAACGTCCTCTGATGAACTCATAGAGCAAAAATCAATGAACGTACGACTGACAACATGAAGAATATACCGAGTGGGGAGATGTCAGCCTGCAACGGAACATTATTGTCATTATCAATTAGCTGATTATTTTTATGATTGATTGTTATCACCGCTGTGGAGGTTTTGTCTTTATCTGTCTGTTTGTTGATTTGTCCACCAAATATGGGTGGTGGATGAGTTTCAGCCCAGAATAGACCTCATGAATTTCTGGTGGTGATCCAGGTACTTTCTTTACCATTGGGAGAGTTTCTTTCCCTTTCCTCAGGGAACAGTGCATGGATCTTGATGGTTAATGGGGTGTATTCAGATGTCTGGTATCAGTGATAGAGTATAATATCATGTGGATAATGTGGCGCTGGGGCTACACAATATAAAAAACTGATACTGCAATATTTCTTTACCTGCGTTATGTATGATGTAAAATATGCAATTCACCAGTTAGCTTGAATAGCTTTATTTTGAGAGAACTAATAACTACAGTTTGAACTGCTTAAAAAATGATTACGAATGACTGTAATTGTTGGTCAGCTGTTAATGCAGCACGTCACTCACAATCAACAAACTTCCACGTTTACAAAATCCTTGAAGAAGCATTGTGAGCACCTGACCAGTTTACTTTTCATCAAGCAGCAACATGTAGCATGATGTTAAAGTTAGCTTTACTTGACTTGATGATGACGATGCTGCAGCAGTGTATTGTTTATATGTGCTCTGCTGAGATTTCCTCTTTGATTCAGAAGTTGAATATCTTTTGGATTTTGTTCTTTGGTCATTTGAATATGTACTTCTTAGTTCTGGGAAATTGTGAACAGTTATCAGATTTTTGTAGTCAAACACTCAAGATGAGTTCAGATCAGAGGATTAACGTCATCAGGTTTTTATTCAGCACACTAAAGAGTTTGAAGACTGTAAAACAAAGTGATTCTATGGCTAAAAGCAGTTTCATGAGTTCTCTGGTGAAAATTAAACCTTAATTAAACTATTTCTATTATACCAGACTCAATAAGCATCAAGATGGTCTTGATCTGGACGTTGACGTGAAATGTTTGCATCCTGATCATCACCTGTCGCTGGCCTTCAGTGTTTCTCATGATTAATAAATTGTAAATAGTTTGACTTTAAAATCACTAAAATACCAAGTATATATCTAGATCTTTTTTCATATGAATTACTTAAATATGCTCTTCTTCTTAATCAACAGATGACAGCTGGACATGTTTCATCATGTGCCAGATGTGGTGACAGTTTAAGCTGGTTGGCTTGTGTTTGCAGTCTTGATTTGTTAATAAGAACATCTAATTTTCCTCATTAGTATGCAGACCTTCGCTTGGTGAGTGAGTTCCAGATTTGTAGTACGTCTCTAAAAGGCTCCTGTGTTTCGTTGTTGAGCACTTTGCTGCTGAAGCTCTGCAGTGTGCTGAGAGCAGATCAGCTGACCGAGCTACACACCCGCTGGATAATCAATAAGATGGAGCGTCCTCTGTAACGTCAGGTAGAGAGGGAGAGTTCTGATGGATGCAGGCTGAACATGACTGCTGATACAAGCAGTCAGCACTCCTCCCTCCTGAACTGCAGAGGTGGACATATCAGCAGCCTGGCCAATCAGGGAGTTTGTTTGTTTGTTTGTGTTCGTCATAAAACTGAATATCATTTGTCTTCAGACACATCGTTGTTGGCATTATGGTGGATTGTTGACTGAGGAGACTGACAGGATTTGTATAGAAAAAAAAGTCTGGACTGTGTTTTTATGAACCATCTGATCCGCTTGCAGGACCAGCCCTGCTCTGCCCCTGATCAGTTTGCTTGGTTGCTCGTGTTCTCTGTGCTTGACTCAAACTATTAACTCACAAAGTCGGGTACAGCGGTCAGGAGAGTCGCCTAACGAGCCCAGAGACACTGACTCAGGAGGTTGAATGACCCCAGCAAGAGCACCAGGACACCGAGAGAGGCCAAAGAGGTCGACGGTGTGTCTGCACAACTACAGCTTATAAAACATCCAATCGGAGGCGAAGTATTGCAGTGTGAACGAGAAGTGCAAGGTGAAGTCATCAGTTTAGAGCATATAAAATACTGCAAATGCCAGCAAATATGAGCACGCATGTGCTTTTATGTAAATTATGTGAATTTGAAAGGATTGTTTTTGAATATCCAATTTAATTCTTGTGAATCAGGCAAACACAAGATGCTTTGTCAAATTTGTGACAGTGGTGTTTCTTTTCTGTGGGCAAAAATGATCCTTCCCATCAATTCAGAATCATATAGCAGTGGTCATATCTGTCAGTACCTATCATGCAGCCGTAGCTTCATATGTAGTGCTTTGAAAAAGTATTTGCTCCCTAACAGATTTCTTTTGTTTTTGCTTTTTTTTGTCATACTTGCATGTTTCAGATAATCAAACAAATCTGAATATCAGACAAAGATAACCTGAGAAAATACAAAATGCAGTTTTTTTTTTAAATGATTCATTTATTAAGGGAAAAAGCTATGCAAACCAACCTGGCCCTAAAAAGTGATGGCTACCTAAACCTAATAACTGGTTGTGCCAACCCAGGCGGCAACAGCTGCAATCAGACGTTTGAGATAACTGGCAATGAGTCTTTCACATCGCTGTGGAGGAACTTTGACCCACTCTTTGTTGCAGAATTGTTATAATTCAGCCACGCCACGTTTATGGTCATGCCACCACATCTCAATCGGTCTTTTGGATTGGCCTAGTCAAAGTCCAGACTTTGACTAGGCCAATCCAAAAGAGGTGGACTTGCTGGTGTGCTGTGGATCATTTTCCTGCTGCAGAACCCAAGTGCACTCGAGCTTAAGGTCACAAACTGATGACTGGACATTCTCCTTCAGGATTTTCTGGTAGAGAGCAGAATTAATGGTTCCATCAATTACGACAAGTCGTCCAGGTCCTGAAGCAGCAAAGCATGACCATCACACTACCACCGCCATGACTGTCAGTATGATGTTCTTTTGAAATGCTGTGTTAGTTTTATAGCAGATGTTGTGGAACACACACCGTCCAAAAAGTTCCACTTTGTCTTGTTGGTCCACAGAATATTTCCCCAAAAGTCTTGAGGATCACTGAGGTGTTCAATGGCGAATGTGAGACGGGCTTTTGTGTTCTTTTTGTCAGCAGTGGTTTTCACCTTGGAAGTCTCCTGTGGATGCCATTTTTGCCCAGTTTCTTATTGTTGAATCATGAACACTGAGCTGAGGTAAGTGAGGCCTGCAGTCCTCCTGGATGAGTTGGAGTGGTGTTCACCACTGTTCAGTGTTTTCTCCATTTGTGGATAATGGCTTTTTTTGTAGCCCTTTCCAGACTGATGGATGTCAGTGACTTTGTTTCTCAGCTCTTCTTGAATTTCCTTGGATTGGGACACGATGTATTGCTTTTTGAGATCTTTTTTTAGCCTACCTCATGTTGTCAGACAGGTTCTACTGAAGTGTCTGGCAGTAATCAGGCTTGGATGAGGCCAGTGAAATTGAACTCAGCCTTCCAAAAAAATTGGTTAATCACAGTTATGAATAATAATCTCAAAATATGAATTTCTTCTTTAAATGAAGGGACAGGACTAGCTACTCCCAAAACTTCAAACAATAAGTACTGTGATATAAAAGCCTCCCCTAAACTGCGGTAACACTTACACAAGTTGCTTGGACCCTGCAGCTGTGTGTCTGAGCAGGTAAACAGTCCATCCGGAATAAGAGGATGAGACTCAACAACAGAGATGAGATCTAGAACGGTTTCATGGTTTGGTTTCCTTTTCAGGCAGCAGCCGAAGGCTCCAGGCCTTTCATATGAGACGGCTCATTGTGTTGCTGGTGGAGTTTGCGGGTTGCTGTTTTTATGCCTGTCTAGGATTCACATTTCAAGGTGTCAGAGCTGCTTCTATGCTTCCATGGTGGAGAATCAGTTTGAGGAGGTTGAATACATGGTGAGCTACTGAGATTTACAATTGCAGGTGTTTATTAAACCTGAAGCAGATCTGTATCAGGAATATCAGGTCAATTGCAGTTTTTTTTCACTTAATCTTGACATTTGTTTAAGTCTGATTTGACATTATTTGAGCCCTCACATGTGCTCTTCCGCTAAACTGTACCGAACACTTTCTTATCACATATTTGTCTTTATGTGCTGAAACAGGATGCGGGTGTTTCCACTGCTGGCACTGACAGCTGCATGACAGAGCTTGCAGGGGAAGGTTTTCTTTTTCTCAAGAAAACCATATCCACAAAATGGAGGATGTCCCCTTTTATGTAGAGAGTGGAGGGACTTGAATCTGAGGCTCAGGTGTTGTGGTTTAACTTTCACTTCCTTCAGCCTTCTGGTCTCATCGGTATACAGATGCATAACGGTGCTGCTGCTGGGGAACAGAGTAGTAGCTGGAGAACGCCTTTGCTGTGTCCCAGTTGGTTGTGATTTACTGACCGCAGGATCGGGTCAGTCTCAGTGCTGACAGCTCTCACACACTGCTGCAGGAGTTTGTATTAATGCCTTCAGTGCTTCTTGCCTGAAGGTTGCAGCAGTGTGACAATCCTTTCAAAGAAAACGAGTTAGCATGTGTACTTTCTGCTGGCAGAGAGTATCTATGTTTTTTAAGGTTGTGTATTTTATCAGTCTTCTGACTGGTGGTGATTGATTTCATCATAATAAGAATCATTGCCATGAACATCAGAGATGATATTTACTCGTTGATTTACAGACCCTGTGGTTCTCCTCACTGAGCTGCTGCTGCAAATAAATATCTACACAAATAGTTAGTTAGTGGGAATACACAACGTCCTTGAAGAGCTCCCCAACACAAAAATAAACCAACCAAAGAAAAAAGGGTTCCCAGAAAAATCTTTGAATGGTCTTTATTTTTGTATTTGGTGAAACTTCCAGCAAGTGAAATGTGTTTTCTGACCTTGAGATGGTGTGTCCACTCAGTGTTGCCTTAAAGATGGAGTTGTTCATCAGTGTTCACCACCACTGTAGTCACAGCCTTTGTCGCTCTGATGGCTGCCTCCAACTGTCCCCCGTTACTGCCGACATACATCCTCATGCTGGGTTTGAAAGCATCTTTGTGTCTTTACATGGCTGTGTCCGCTTTGGAAGCTATGAACAGCCTGGTGAACTGAGGAAGCTAAGCTAAGAAGAATGTGAATAACAACATCATAACTGAGAAACACACACCAACTGCAACCCACGAAAAGAAAGAAGAGTGTCTTAGGTTCGGCTAACTGGCAGGTTTAATAAGAAAATAAAAACCAGACATTGAGACGTCACGTTAGCGCACTGAGCAGCAGCATACTTTCAGTTCTTCTCCCACGGGTTACAAACAACGACTACTCCTGCCTGAAGGCAACTCTGAGGGGACACAGCATTTCATTGCTCTCTCTAGTTGGTTGCATTTTAATTCACGATGTTACGTGGTCAGGGCACAGTAGTCCATGTCAACCATCGGGAATCATTCACCAGCCCAACCAGTGTCGGCTCAGTTGTTCAGTAAAATGGTGTGAATCCTGTTGCTGGTCTTGTTGGTTTTTAAAGACTAAAGCTGGTGTCATTCTATATTTTTCTTTTTGTCAACAAGACCAACAGTTGTTGTAGCTGATGAAAGGGTCAGTAAAAATAATTTTTTATAAATTTGTTTTTTTTTTTGTTTGTTTTCTTTTTTTGTGAAATCTACCTATTTACACCATTCTGCACCATTTCCTGGTCAAACCTTCTCCTGGCACACTGATCGTCCCTTTTCATCACAGAGGTGTTAACATGATTACAATACGGGATACTTTATTGTCGTGGTAGTGAAAATAATATTTGACTCAAATGCTTAACAAAAGCAAAACCAGCACCATCAGCTATCACACTCTCCATGCAGCACTGCAGACTGGCAGGGAACGAGCATGGGGAGCCAAATTTAGAGCAGAGTTCTCTATCGCAAGAGAATCAACACAGCTGAAGACAGAATTTTGGAAATCCACGACTATTCATGATGAGTGAGGTTCTTAAGGGTTTGTCCCATTTTATAGGTGGAGATTTCATCCATTTTCTAGCAGCCCTGCCGTGACTCGGGCCCGGTGTACTGTGGAGGTTCAGGGGTTGAAGTGTGGATGCAGCCGGAGCAGGATGCTGTGTGAGACAGTCTGAGCACTGATCCCAGAGCTGCCTGCACCGGTGCTGAAACTCTGAACTCTCCCTGAGCAGACGCTGTTTTGACATCTTGCTCAGCTGCTGTGTTGCCATCACACTGATTTGCTGCTGTGTTTAGTTGGTGAAATGTTAAACTTATTTTGACTAAGTGCTGGTGTAACTTTTACCTGAAGTTTAAACATTAATTGCCTCTGTGAGGAAGTGTTCATACTGTAAAGAACGTTGAAACATAAAAGACGTTTCTGTGTTGATGAATGAAGCTGTTGAAACTTCAAAAGTGTTGGAAGTGCAGCGAGACGTTCATCACTTTAGTCTCTACTCTTGCCAAAGGCCCAGTTTGTGGTTCAGGTACATTTTGTGAATTACAAAATCAATAAAACTTATATTGGAGCTTTTCCGTACAGGTGCTATCTCCACTCAGTTTGATTTGTCACACCAGTCGACTGTGGCAGGGATTTGCATTTAACCATCTGCATCCACATGCTGTCGCTCTGTTTGACTTGACTGTACAGTATATTCTGTGACTTGCTCTCAACACAGGTATTTATAGCCAGTGATAAATCCTTCTTTTCACTGTCTCCCTTTCTTTAATCTTGAAGATGAACCACACATATTTAGTATTGAAACCGTATCACCTGTTCATAATATTCTCTCCTCATGCTCTGTAAACTAATAAAGAAGTCTTTGGCAGCCCAAAAAGTTTTCAGACTGAAGAAAACATCTTGCAGGCAGGTAAAGTAGCCAGTGAGGGAAATTAAAATCTACCCAGTTTAACAAATAAACCACAGACATGCTGGTCAGTGGTTCATCCTGGCAATAGAGGGTCAGTTACATTTTCTTAAGCAATCATTTATCAGGTGTGTAACCAGGACAGAAGAGCGAGTCAGAGGCGTTACTATGGAACACCTTTCACAGGACCAGACATACGCAGCCTGTAAAACTGTAAACTCTCACAGTAGCTGTGGTAATGTCTGCGTTTCTTGCAGTCTGATACACCAGCAAACACAGCGACCTCCAGCCGTCCTGGTCTTCTGCTGCTCCTCGCGTCACTCGTACACTGCAGCGGAAAACAAGTATAACGTAGCAGAAAAGGGAAATACTAAAATGCCTCAGAACTATCAACAATATTTCAATAAATTAGACTTTCCATCACTAGTTGTTCTAAATTTTGATGCCATGTTTTTTATTTTTACTGCCAGCATATATCGTTTTCAAATACTGGTTATTGATCTCTTTGATTTCTATTAATCAGTATCGGTCGACCTCTAACTAATCATTTCATCCTAAACTCAGATGAATAATAATCAGTATCTCTAAAAATCTGTGGGGTTGATGATGTGGCCCCCTCAGTCTTTCCACCACCGAAGCCAGAGCTGTAATTACACTTCTGTACCAGTTCAGATGGAACTGCTTTTACCCAGAGCCAGTTCACCAGCAGTCCACACAGAGCCAGAGTAGCAGCAGTAGCTCAGCTGAAGCAGGCGTGTTCCCAGCCTCGTCTTCCTGCTCCTGCAGCGCTGCACAGCCTGCTGTAAATCATCAGGAGCACTGACAGTGTGTTAATATGTAGGCGAGGATTCACCCTGCCTGCCTGCGACATGTAGTTTATAGCCCAGCAGAGCCAGAAGATGCTTGCTGGCTCGTCTGTGTTGAGTTGTGGAATCACCCGGGCCAAGTTTCCATCAGTGCGGCCTGGATGATTTGTCCTGCTGTCTGTGAGAAGCGGGCCGGGCCGAGCTCGGCAGGGCCGTGGAGTCTCAGGCTCATTTCCATATAAAGAGGCTGTTCTCCGGCTGACAGCAGGGCAGAGTGCTCAGAGGAGTGGGCAGCCTGTGGAGGTCCTGCCACCACGCCGCCTTTAATTAAGTGTGGCATTGGAGGCAGTTGAGCAGAAAGTCTGATCTGAGAACAGCTCAGCGGTCTGGGTGCCACCAGCTAATCCACTCAGTCATTTTTAACACAGCCAGCTCGGGAATTAGTGTGTTAGTCCGAACACCAGAGGCTCAGCATGGGAACTCTGTAGTGTTAATGATGTTTGTTGCTTAACATAAAACATAGCTGCTGTACACACACACAGCACAGGATGTCACACAGTCCTCTCCACTGACTGCTACAGAAATGATAGTAATTACAGACTCCATCAGACAGGATATTTGAAATCTTACGGAGAAGAAACATTTCAAATCTTAAAGTCAGTTCAGCGACACGTCGCTGCAGGCTCAGGTTTCTGTGATTCGACAGATGCAAACCAATTTGAGATATAATCACAACAGCATGCAAACAATTGTTTGCATGGAAAAAGCTGTAGCATGTTTCACAAACACAGTGTTCAGTGTAGTTTGGAGTGGAAGCCTCCCAGAAGCGTTGTCAGTGTTCGCTCCGTGTTTTGTCTGAGCATTTGAGGTCTTGTTATTAGCAGCAGGATTAGCACTGCCCCCCTCCTGTCCGACCATCTGGCCTCTCAGCCACTCGAGCACAGGCGGAGCACGGTTCAACGCCTGATTGGCCGAGCGGAGCAGTTAGGTTGTTAAGTAACTCTCCCGCCAGAGGGGGTCAAAGGTCAGTCTGTTCTGAATAGTAGAGATGGCTTGAAACTACACCAGATGATTGTTCTGAAATTGTTTTCAAATAGGAAATAATGTTGAGATGACTTATTGTTACAGTCTTAAGCTCCTTGTGTTTTTGCAGGGGAATACTTCAGGTATACCCGGTTATGGAACATTTTATACATAGTAATATGTTAACTTCCTCTTTTATTGAACAGAAAAATTCATTTCCATTGAACATTTCTCCAGCAGGCTGATATCATTGAGAGTCAAAGAAATGGATTCCCTCCTTTTGATAAAACATCCCAGCAGGACTCTGAATCAGATCTTTTTCTCTTTTTGAGCCAGAAAGATCTAAATTTGTTCAACAGTGGAAATCCCAGTCAGGCCTTAATCTAATCAGCTGTTCCTCAGATCAAAGCTCCCTGACTAGTGGATTTCATGGCGATCCGCTAATATGTTTTCAAATGATCTTGCTGACAGACAAACAGGCTCAGTGGTGGGTGGAAACATGCCTTCCTCAGGCGGAGAGATAATTTTGGCAGATGTCTGTGATTGTCAGAGCTACTGAAACAGATGAGACGGGTGTGAATAATGGAGGTAAAAACAGATTTACTGAAGTAGCAGAGTTGTGATTAATACAGCCAGTTAAGAATCCATCAAACACAACCAGGACCACAGACTGCTGTAGCACTGAAGCTGTCCCGATGAAAGGCTTCAGTCAAGCTGAGGGCGGATCAGTGGCAAATAAAAATGATAAAAATGTTTGAGCTACAATAACAGGTTTTTCTACTGCAGTTATTAGTCTCTTTTAAAGCCCAGTTATTGGTTGACAGATAAATAAAGGAGCGATCCTTTTGAAGAGTCTAAGTTTCTAGTTTCTAATTTCTTCCACAGCAGCTTCAAAATGAGATAAAACATTTATGTAACCAGTGTAGGATGCAACTAATGATTATGTTCCACATCAGTTCATCTGTTTGTTTTTTCAGTTTGTTGATTATTTGTTTGTCCATAAAATGTTTGGAAATCTTGAAAATGATAAAAACATTAGATCATCACCTTTAAGAAGCTACATGATAATTGCTTAATCAGTAGAGATCCAGATACAGTGATTGTATCACATAGTTTTGCATCCTTATTGAAGCAGATAGATAGATAGATAGATAGATAGATAGATAGATAGATAGATAGATAGATAGATAGATAGATAGATAGATAGATAGATAGATAGATAGATAGAAAAGGCAATAAGAAACAATAAAGTATTATGTATTAATACATTTGAAGTTGTGTACTTAAATCTGCAAACTAACCAATAGTGTATCCTATGTATTTGAGGTTTTGGACGAGGATTTAATGATATTTGTTGTTTAATACACAACATAAACAAAGTCTTATTAAGAGATAGAAATTCAGTTTGTTATAAAGTTCAGTTTCTTACGTATGTTCAGAGTAAATCTTCCTCACAAATAAATCGATGCCGATGGAGTTTCCTCTGGTACCTGGTTTTCCTTTGGACATGTGCTGGACACTTGTATTGCTAAAACTACTTTTATATCTGATGATCACAATAAAAAATGTAATTTCAGTCATTTTTAAATTTAGAATTGAAGACGTGTGAACCCTGCAGCCCTAGTGTCACTACATCTTGTCAGCATGGTATGAAGAACCGTTGGAGCTGCTGAGGTGTCTGTGGGTTGATGTGAAGGTATTCATTTTGGCAGTCAGCACACACACACAGTAACAGCTAACATTGTATTGCTACCTGACACCCACCTGCTGCAGTTTTAGATTAATCAGGAACAAATGAAATATCGATCAAACAAGCTTCCACAAACTATCATTACGGCTCTAATAAGCACTTTCTCAGAGCAGAAGTTTAACATCTTGGGTTGTCTCTTTGCTTCACGCTGTGTTAATTAGAACCTTGATCAGCATCAGTGTCGGGTCAGTCGGGTTGTAGGCTGTTAACATTACAACCAACCCCCTCCCATCCACTCCCATGGCTCTGCCAACAGGCCCGTATTGTCAGGGGAGGTCAGGGGTCACGCTGCTTCATTCATATGATAAGTGGCCTAAAGGAGGCTTTAAGAGGAGGGATGCGTCTGCCGCCTCATGCTGCTTGTCGCAGAAAAAAGCCGGGGGAAATGGTTCAGAGTGAATGGCTGTGATCTCTCATCAATACAGCCTTTATGTTAGACTACTAAAGTGGGTGGAGGAGGTTTATTAGTCGTGTCTTCAGGAGACACACAACAGGAAGTGACAGACGGGCTCTCTCTGACTTGGTCACAACAAACATGCCTTCAGAGCCTCCAGGACACTTGATTCTGCAACACCATGCTTCTCATCTTATTAGTTTGTGTAGCCAAAGTCTGGCTAATTTAGGTCTTTCCTGAATTTTATTTCATCATGGATTTTGCACTTTAAATGTTGATATTCGGTGTAACTGTGTCGTAGTTGGCTTAAAGACACATTTTCAACCTGCGTTTGAGGGACCTTGTGTGATCAGATGTCACTTATACGCAAAGAAACCCGTCCATCACTTCTATAAACAGACTCCATGTTTCTACTCAAAGACAGAAAGAAGTTCATGTAGAACATTTGCTGAATGAACAAGAAGGTCCAAATAATGCAGAATGAGTCAGAGACAGAGTTTCACAGAGTTTATAAAGTGTCTCCAACTCAACAACTCACTAAACTGACACATTTGTTAAGGAAGTCTGGGGACTTTCTCCACCGGGACAAAGAAGTCGCCTATATTGTTCCTGTTTAGTGTCTTTGTAACATGTGAGATTTAGATCAATAACATGTTTCTTCATTCATAAATGGAGTGTAAATGGTGAAATCAGTGTAAACAGTGTGTTTCTCCTCACTCGATGACTCTTCAGTCAGATGATTTGTAAAGGAAGTCTGGTGATGTTGTGGATACAAGTTCAGTGGTTGAATGTGTTGGAACAGACGTGGAGCACATGAGAATCAGACACTGTTGTCTTTAATCAATAATGAAAGTAATCGTTAGTTTTGTCCTCATTATTTCAGTCTGACCTGTTGTCTGTCCTGTGTGCAGGAAGCGATGTGGGGAGCAGGGTGGAGGCGCGGGGTCCAGCCCTGAGGAGGCGTCCTGCGGCTGGGAGGAGCGTGGCCCTCCTGTGGCCCTCCTGCGGCGCTCCGGGACGCTCCTACTAAGATGTCCCTCAGCAGCGGCCCTGCAGGCGGGAAAGGTGTGGACTCCAACGCGGTGGACACGTACGACAGTGGCGATGAGTGGGATATCGGTGTTGGCAATCTGATCATTGACCTAGACGCCGACTTGGAGAAGGACAAACTAGAGATGTCGAGCAGTAAGGAGGGAGGGGGCATGGCGGCCCCTCCCAGTGCAGTGGCTGCTTTACCTGACAATATAAAGTTTGTTAGTCCTGTAGCCGCTGCGCAGGGCAAAGAGAGCAAATCCAAATCCAAACGTAGTAAAAACTCTAAGGAGAGCGTTAAGGCCCCAGTCTCAGACGGAGCTAAGAAAGAGGTTCAGAGTCGGGCCCCCGGGGACCCTCCACCCCAGAACCCCAACTCTACCCCCACCAAGGGAACTGACAAGTCTAGTAAACCCTCTCGAACCCTCCCTGCTGTGAAAAAGGACAAAGATGGGGTGTCTGGGAAAACTAAAAAGGATAAAATGGAGGTTGTGGCCACAGGAGTGGTGAACACTGAGAAAGAGTCTGTGGCCCCCATCCTGCCATTAGGGGCCCCTCGCAGTGGGCCCTTTGAGGGCCAACAAAACCCTGAGTTAGCTGCAGCCGAGCAGCTCGGGAATATGGCACTGGACTCGGCAGGGATTGGCCAGCCTGTCACCATGAACACAGAGCAAGGGGAGGTGGACAACGGTGAATGCCGAAATCTGAAGAAAGTCGTCGGTGTGAAGGTAAGAGGAAACATGTTTTTATACTTCTTGCTCTGGTTGGTGCTGTGTGCCTTGCTAAAGGATACGTTTCTCAGTAAAATTTGTGGTTTTAATGAATCACTTTGCTGCGCTTCCCTTGATTCAGCCTCTTTAAGTGTGTGTCGGTCTGTAGATCAGAACTGTGCTGTTTTTCTAACCAGGGCTCTCAAAGAGAGATACTGATGTTAAGAGACACTTCTGCTCAAACGAAGAGCAGATAAGATATGTCTTGCTGGATCAGGGCTTTGAATCTGAATCATCAAGCTGGGGAGGATCTCACCTAATCTGACAGATAACTGATCAGCCTTCTGAAATCTATCCGTCAGGTCGAGGGGCTCGAAGAGACAGAGTAAAACACTCAGATTAAATCCAATCAGACTGACAATATTATTTAAGTAATCCAGTGTCTCTTCAATCATTTTCCGTTCCTTTCCATTGTTGCCTTATCTTGGAAGGTGGAGGTGATGATTCAAAGGGAAAGCAGGAGATAGAGAGCGTTTGTTGAATTGTCTGTTGCTGTGGTTAAATGATGAACATGGTTTCCCAGATGGAAGTGCAGGTTCAAGTTTGACTCTCAGCTGCACGGTGTTCAGCTTGTATCTCCTCTGCAGCTGCTGTTCACCCCAGCTTTCCTCGTCTTCTTAACAAATTTAGCTCAGCGTTGAGGTTTGCAACCCTGCCAAGCCGTTCTGCTGGCCTGCAGCTATCAGCCCTCAGAGCTGCTGTCTGTTATACAGCGCAGTGGACGGCTGCTGCCAAGTTCCAGCACTTGAGTTCTGTTTCCTCCATCCAGCTGGCCGACCTCGTCTGTCCATCATCCACATGTTACTGCCGTCACCTCTGGCCTGTCAGATACAAGCAGACAGTGACCCAGCCGGCTGTTGGTGTCACAGTTTCTTGACCTCATAATGGTTTGGCCACTAAAACCTTGAAACTGTCATCTGTCGTGTTAGTTGATGGGTCTGTTCTGGCTGTAATGGAAAAATGCTGCAACTCTTTCCTTGTCGCGTTACGTCTCACCAAAATCTCATCGTCTGTGATTTTTAAAGCATTACATGATTTAATTCCAAATGGAAAATATATCAGAAAAATGTGCATCATTGATTTGAATTAGTGATTTCCTGTGTTTCCCAGAATGCCTTTCCATAACCCCAAGGTGAGGAATTTCATGCTGGTTATACGTTAGTTGCACAACAACAATTAGATCTATTGAGTAACAATCCATGTGAAAGCAGCTTTTATGTAGTGTTTGCTAAACAAGCACTAGTGCTAATCGGGGTTAACACCATGGTTCAACTGCTTCAGGTCAAAGGTCAGAGTTTAACCTAGATCTGTCCGGAAGTGGAAAGCTGAAGAAGACATGATTCTATAAAAACACTCTGAACTTACTGATTTGTGACACGGGATGAAGGGCAGAAATATTCTCTATATTTAACATCACTTAGTCTGTCCATCATGACAAACACACACAACACAGCAGAGGTGTGTTCATCAATGAAATGGACGACTGATTCGAGGCTGAGCCGGCTGTTGATTCAACGCCTCATGATCTCAGGTGAAATAAGATGTTGATTCATTGTTAAATCAGCTGTTGTTTGGAGGTTAGCAGGCTGTTCATTAGGGCGGGCAAAATTGCTCCAAAATGACATTTGAATATTCGCTCTAAAAAACACAGGTTTGAACCATTCGACTATCTTTATTTATGCATTATGTCAATAACAGGAGGACAAACTAATACAATGACACATAACTGCTTGTACAGGTGTTTTTGGGATACGATACCTCAGTTCCAATTCTTGACAAAACTCTCTGAAGCCATCAACGATACTGATCAGCCTCTTGTCCTTACATATGAATGAAGCAAGTTTCTTCATGCAGTCTCCTGTTGTGCTGCAGACAAAGAGCTTGTGGCGGGCGGTGAAACTGAGTGGAGACGTGGCTGTTTAGTTGGAGTTCCAGGCATCATGGCGTGCTCATTTGGGGTCACATTGTCACCATGTGCCCTCATGTTGCTAGTGGTGGAATGATAAGCTTTTTTTAAGAACTTTGTGGCATTTCGTTTTTCTCTCTGTCATCTGCATCTGCCACGGTTTTTATCGCGTCTCACTTTCAGCAGTGAGTGACGCTGTGCAGGTGCAACTCCTGTGACTCGTCCCCGACCCATCATGCCGTGCGCCCACTCGCAAAGCAGCCGCTGATGTGATTTTTCCATTTTTTAAAATATATTCAAACATGTATTTGAATTTAGAATAATCGTTGACAGCCCCTCTGCCCATTGAGGGTTTCTCAGGCTTTAGATTCACAGGTAAATGGGTGGTTGATCCAGGACTGATCCTCCTGTTAGGGGGTAATTTCCAGGTTAAACAAAGCCCAACGTGACATCGCTGCTTCCAGGTGTATTCGGTTAATAAATTGGGGATTTGCTCTGTGGAACATGACTGACGTAAAGTGTTAAAGCATTTTAATATGACACAGGCCAAACTGCTGTCAGCTGATTGCTGGTTATAATCTCAGGATGGAGACATCTCAGAGTTCAGAGTTTCAGACTTTCTCTCGGATCCACTGCAGCCAAATTGGCCCAGTCAGGAGACACGGAGTCTTTTTTTAACAGCACAGACAGAAACAGATGACACCACGAGGACTAAAACTCAGACTAAACACAAAGTTAAGATGTGGAAAAGGAGTGAAGTATTCTCTTCCTATTGGACTGTTTATAGGCAGGATGATTACAGAGTGATGTGGGAGGGGGCATCCTGTGAATAACTCAGATTGGACACAGATCTGGATAATTCCAGCTGCTCCTTTGGTGTTTGAAAAATGCAATTAACATGTAGTTTCAGTATTAGTCACTCTGAGTGTCCGTTAGTCTTCACCTGCACACTTCACTGTTTTTGCTGATCTCTGTGTTTGAAAGTGAATTTAGTCATAAAAATGCTTAATAAAGTTGCTCTTCTGAGGTGATGCTATGTAGTTCACAGTCAGACCTGGTGTGCTACCCACTGAAATGAGATCAGATGACAGTGTGGGATTTCTCAGGATTTAAGTGAGATAAAGATGCGAGCCAGCTACAGCATGGCAATATCTTTTAGAGATATAGATATCCTCTAAGATTTTCATCTGACTGCTTAGGGAAGTTAACATTATAAACCTGTGAGCTCTAAGTAGTAGCTGACACCATCCACTGAACTCACGCGATCATCCCGTTTGAACATCCCGTTTATTCTTCAGCTCCACAGCAGGCTGCGGCCGACATCCACACAGATGCCCAACTACCTAGTCATGTTAAACATATTGTCAAATTATATTTGTTGATCATGAACGATGGACACAGTTATTGACTTTAAATCTTGCTAGCAGAACAGTAGCTGAGTAGTTCATCGGCCATTACAGCAGAACCTCTGAGGGTTGTAATGATTGTTTCTGCAATGTTACACAACAGAAGAGGCCGTGTTGCTGCTACCGCGTTGTTCGGCTATCTCACTCTGCCTCTGATCATGTAGCTCACCCGCCCCAGCTGTTGTCAGCATCAACAGAAAACTAACACAACTTATTTACTTTTGATTAGTAACCAGGATGCGAGGCCCGTCAGTACGGTGCACTTTAAACTGGTGCACAGGGCAGAACTGAATACATCAGATGAATGGGTAGACTGACAATTTTGCCTTGAACAAAATGCGTCTGTGCAACATCATTAAATACAGAGAGAGGATAGAGTTATATGATGTTAGTGTACATCATCAGTGACCAGTAACGACAACAGAAACAACAGAGAGCAGAAGTCACGCTGCTTTCGGTTTCCTTCATACGATCTTATATCAGAACAACATGTATAATGCACGGAGAGAAACGAGTAATGTTTAATCCCCCTTGACTTGTGCCATGAATCACACATAAGATGCTTGTGGACTAAAAGAGAATGTTTTCAACTTGAGAAAGTCAGTTAGACTAAAGAAATATAAGACACCACCAAAAAACAAACTAACCTGAACCTTGTAGAGCTGCTCCTGCGTGTTAACAGCTCACAGAAGTGATCCACTCTTTCTCATCTCTATCTTTTTAATTCACAAACATCAGATGTGGGATTCATGGTACAATTCAAACAGAATCAAAATGAATTTGTCTCATATAGTTGAGGCCTGTACAGTTGTTTTTTTTCCCATGAGGTCCAGCAGAAGAGGCGTGACATCAGGACTGTATAGAGAGGATGAGCGGTAAAGGAAAGAAGCCGAAACAAACCTGTACTTTCATAGTCTCTTACATAAATGTCTTTAGACATAAAGAATGTGAAAATAGCTTAAAGAGTTTGTTTCTTTCAGGTGGCATGAAGACAGTCCTGTAGTCTCTGCTTCCTTCATGAAGGTTATAATGTTCACTTTGTGTTGGAAGTGTTTTAGAGAGGAGAATCATATTGTGGTGCTGTTGAATTGTGTCGTGTTACATTGACAATGTTTACATCCACCACGATTCTATCAGTGATGGGAGGCTTCAGTCAGTTCGTCAGGTTTAGATGAGTGTAGCTAATAAACTGGCCGCTGAGTAAATGTGAAGATACCAGTATATCATTGATTAACCAAATGGTATCAGGCTTTGTGATTTCTTTGAGCCAGCCACATTAGATGAATGTGTGCATGTGCACAGTTCTCCTGACGTTTGATTTAGTTCAGCCTTGTTGTTTCATCGCTGTTTTTGTAACACTGACAATATACTGAATTATTTCTTTCCACTGCAGTTTCACTTTTCTTCTGCTAAAGCAGCCGTCTAGCACCGGCCAAATACTGTAAAGTTCAGTGTGGAAGGTATGAAGAAGTGGCTGGTGCCCAGACTGTTTCTCCACCTGCACATAAAACTCAGAGCACAGAGCAACAAGCTCGGCTCTCTGGGGTTCTCCCAAGGCTTTCTGGGAAACTGAAGTAGAGGAAGACGAGGCGGGCTGAGGGGAAAGTGTGTTCCCTGAAAAAGTAAATTAAAGCATCTCGAGAAGCTAACAGGCCCCCTGACACCTCAGTGTTCCTGGAAGTGTGTCGAACAGAGCGGGTCACATGTCTGGACCCTGCAGCTCCTCTCCAGTCACATGGTCCCTCAGCAGGAGGTCGACTACCTGCTCAGAATACATCAAATTGTCCTTTACAACTCAACTCTTAGGAGACTTAACTGTGAGTCTATAAGTTCCCTAGAAGTCAAAATCAGCGTCTGCTTTCATGAGAGTCCTGTATCTCTCCTGTATGTCAGCATCAGGCCCAACTACAGCTAACAAGTCTCTTTGAAAGCATTCTTCATGGTTTTTTAGAGTCATTTCCTGTAAAATGATTAAAAAACATTGATGGCATATTCTTATACTGCTTTGCAGGGTACCCTTTTTATTTTTTATGATGCTATTATGGATGTATAAAAAAAGACACCACCAAAGCATTTTGTTATGTTGAGTGTTTTCCTCATGATTTCTGTACAGTAACACATCTTAATTCACTGATTTTAACTGGATCATAATTCATGGTGAATATTTCTTCTGGTTTTAACCTCTGATGTCATCCAGCTGCTCTGCAACAACTCTGGACAGAGAACTTTACTTGTTGTGAAAATAAGCCACTAACTGTGAACGCAGCCTCTGAGAATGACGTGTCCAGTTACAGTACAGAGGTGATTTATGGATTTCCCAGTGGGACGGTCCCGGTAGGTTTGTTGCTTAAGAAGACGATGGCTGCTGCTAATGTAGCTGCCTTTAGGTAGTCAGATGAGTTAGTCCTGCATTTTAGTTAGCGCTGCTAAATTCCCTGTCGCCAAACTGGTCTGTCTTCTCTGAGGCTGTGTTGCTCGGTCCTGGTCCGGCCCTGTTCACAGTCTGAGCAGGTTCAACGAACCGCTCGCTCTGTGCCGGACGGTGTAAAGTGCATTCATTGCTGTTGACCGCTGTAAATCAGTGTTTTTACAGGAAACACGTAAATGTGCCAAAGCAAACGGCTCTCCAGAAGCTGTTTTAAGAGAATTTGTGTGTCATGCTTGTTCTTGAGTTTGGTCTTTGGATTCATCTGGAGTTCAATCCCAGGTTATACTGGAAATAAAGCCTTGTGAAACATCAAGGTCTCTTCTTTCTCTTTGAGATCACACCGTTATTCTAGAAGTAGGAGTCCTGGGCCTCCATCCAAAGAGAGAGAGAGAGAGAATCACTCAGTTCTCCCTCCCTCAGTCCCAGATGTTATTCCAGCGTCCCGTGGAGAAATAACTGCTAACCTGTTGTTCATTTCTAACATTCCTCGGAGTTTGTGTGAGAGCTGGCGAGTGGAGGAGGACGGGGAGGGTTTCCAGGGTCATTGTGTTTATGTTTTATGTGGAGGTCCTTGAGGAAATTCCTTGGGTGTTTCAGGGAGGGCCTTGAAGGATATCTGGGGTATGTTGAGGAGTTTCTAGGTGTCCTTATCATCACGTCTTCCCTCTGAAGGCCTCCGAGATGTGTGAGCATGTGAGAGTGAAGTATTCCTGACGTGGCGCTCTGGACTCGTGTGGCCAGAACCTCCCACAGCTCCTGATAGAAATCATTTGTTGAGTGGGTCGGTTTATCTCCAAGGTCTCTCTCTCCCTGCTGAGACTCATTTCTGATGCGCTCGTCTCCAGTTTTCACGAGTCGCCTGATCCTCAGAATGATGTGTGGAAGGTGACGTTTAGGGCAGGACGATGGAAAGAAGAGATTAAAATTTCATGCAAGAAGATTGATTCCGGATGTTTTGTAGCTTCCCACTCTTAACAATTATTCTTGAAACATTTACATAAATAAGATGTGTCTGCTTTTATAATTTTAAATTAGCTGTTTGGGTAATTAATCATCCGGTTTTCTCTCTTTAAGCTTCTCAGATATGCAAATTTGTTTCTTTTCTTTGCCAGATATTATTGTGGCTTGAAAGCATCAACTCAGCCATTTTTCTCTGTTTACAATTGGGTTAAAGGAGCAGTCCACCAAAAAGTGTAAATTCAGTCATCTGCTCTCTCCATGATGATGAAAGTCAGATGAAGTCTCGTGCAGCTTTCTGCTAAACAACTGAAGTATCTGGAGACTTTATTTAAAACATAATCACTCGTCATCACTGGAGCGGCAGCCCCACTCCCACATTAATATCAACTAATAGTCACTAGTCACCAAAGCTCAGCTGATCTGGTTATATACACTTTTCATGTATATAGTTGTGTAACTTTTTCACAATATCAGTCCCATATTATCTAGCTATTTTTAATCTTCTTTTACGAAGCAGCAGAAACTTCAGACCAGAAATTTAGTTGGAAGCGATGAACACTAACAAAGTGCAAATGAAAATAAAGAATCATTTCAGGAAAAAATCCCCCTCAACATTTCCAGGTTGTTTCTTGTTGGAGCTGCTGTCACAAAGACAACTGGATTGTTTCCGTTTTCCTCAGAGTCACAAAATAACATCAACACAGGACAAACCGTGAAGTCATTCAATCGTTTAGACTATATTCTAAATGGATCTCTGAGCCTTATTGATTTGGTTTCCTTTTCAACGTCTCTGACATCCTTTGCATTGCTGTAACCCATCTGAAACTTACAAAATTCCTACATTTTGTTAAATCTGTGGTTGGCAGAAGAAATGACAACATAAACTGTTGTTTGAATATAAAAAATTAAAAACAAACAGTGACGGATCGCCGTTAGCTTTGTGTTTCTGAGGTGACCACGCTTGGTGGCAGACAGAATTGTCCACTGATGGCTTTATGGTTTATTGCAGAGCAGTGTGAACACTGATGGCTTCAGTACTCTACGTCCATTACATTGTGCAATCAACATTTAATTCATAATGATGCACTGAAGCAACACAGCTTTCCTCCACCCCCATTATAAACAGTCACCGATGTTGTAAAATGAACCATAATTATTTCAGCACAGTGTCTCATTGTTTGTCCTGATGACGCAACGCAACAAGAGTTTAACATCATCCAAGTGTTACAAACTGCCTTGAGCAGGCTTGAACAGCCTTGAACAGCCACCTGGGGAAAAAAATGAAAGGGGACTTTTATCTGCTGAAGCCCGGCAGCCTGGTGTGACCTCACCCACTTCACTCGTCTATTAAACACATTAAACAAGCATCAACTCTCTGCCTGCGCCTGAGACACGCAGAGGGAGAGAGAGTCTGAAGTGCTGATCAGTATCACTAATCTCTCTCGCAGTGAGTGAGTGACCTTGAAAGGAATGTGGCTTGTTGTTGTAATGAATACCTCCGACTGAATGGAGAGGAGGAGGAGGCAGCGGAGGAGGAGCGGGGGCCGGTGTTTCCCAGAGCAGGAGGCATCGTATTGGAGCTCTGAGTGTGTGTGTTGGTTCGAACTCTGCAGCCAATGGCGGAGGTGTAACACGGAGCCCTCCCCGCTCTGAGAGGAGGTCGAGGATGTGTGTGAGCGAGCTGGTTGGTGGGTTTTTGCTCTTCATGGGGGTTTCCCAGCATTCCAGGCAGCCATGTTTTTTTTTACTCTCAAAGAGGAGAAGAATGGCAGCTTGAGGGCTGGTTTCAACAGCCCATTAACCAGTCAGTAAACCAGTAAGCTGCAGCGCCTGGCAGTCCTCATCATGTTCCCCAGGTCTGCTGACAGAACGGCTGCAGGGAGGCTGCAATGTGTCACAGCCAGTTGAAACAAGGTAAATCATGCATTTACCTGAAAAAGATAATCCAACAGAGTAACGATCCTCGTCTTGATTGACTCTGATTCATGACCAGCACCATTTGTTTGTCATTATGTGGGATTTCTAAGTTGGACCACGAGACAGAATTACATTCACATGCTGCTGTAGGCTGGTTAATATTAAACCATGAGGACAGATGAACACAAAGTTACAGGCTTCATATGTACAAGAACTGAGGGACCTGTAGTTAAGTTGTGAATGTGCATTAAAAAAATGTTTTTATTCAGTGAAACTAGTTCTAAAAAAACTAGTGTGTCTTAACTAATGTGCTCGTTCAACTTAGATTTGCTGTGTTTTTGTTTTGTTTCTGTTTGATATTTGTGAATGATTCTTGCTGAGGTCTGGTACACGGCTCTGGAAAAAAGTAGATGTTTTTTTATTATTTTCTGACTGAGCTATAACTGCGGAAATGATGGAAATTAGAGTTGAATCCCATTTTCAAATTCTTACTCACTTCCCCTCAGAGCAGAGTTACGAGTGGTAGCAGTGTTTCCCACACAGACTTCACTAAAGTTTATTTAGCGACACATTTTGTACTTTGATTTATTTTGTCTGAGAAACAGCACCATCTGTGGTGCACTTTCAGAGACTGATAAAAAACACATGGAGCTAATCAGATTTGGACGGCAAACAAAAAATGTTCAACCAAAATACGTTGCTTTATTGCATCTGAGGGGAAATACGGTCACGTTATAGATGCATCGTCCAACAACAGAAATGTAAATTCTAAATGGAGAGTAAGATACATAAAGGTGTATTTATACCCTCCCCTTAATCAGGAGACCCTCCAGAGTGGAAAGGGTAGAAGATTTCCTTTAACTCTCAGGACACAAACCCCCCCAGGTGTCTGCTAGCTGTCAGTGGCTGCTCAGGTGTCGCCCTTCCTCCCATCTCTTTGTCTTTGTCTCCCTCCTTCTGTCTCATGGCAGGGAACATGTAGGAGGACATGTTCTGTTAGAACATCAGGTAACACTGGCTGTGTCTCACTTCCTGGTAGTCTGTCGGGTCAGGCAGGTGCAGACAGGAAGTGTCCAGACGAGGCTTCAGGGCAACATGAACTTCTTTCTTATTAATTATTCAGTTAATCTAAATATTATTTAGATGCACATTTACAGGAAAAAGCAAACAGCATCACTGTCATTGTTTAGTTTTCTGTTAGAAACTCTGAGAAATATTCAGCAGTTCCCCAGTTTTCCATCTCTGAGTGTCTCCTGAGGATCAGAGTCACCTGCCCGGTTAAATGAGCCCACTCTGACCTTTGACCCCACGAGGAGGAGGCGGGGTGAAGGTTGACAGGTCCGTCCAGCTGCTCTCAGATCTCCTCCCGTCTCCTGGTGTGGAGGCAGTTTGGGAGGGTTGCCACGGTGACGGCTCACACCTTCCCAGTGCTCCCTGCTCTGCCCCCACACCAGCTGCCTCGCTCCTGCCTTCGTCCTCCTCCTCCTCCTCCTCCTCCTCCTCCTCCTCCTCCTGTTCTGCTTCTTTGTCCTCTTCTCTCCTCTTCCTCTCCATTCACAGACCCTCCTCCCTTTTCACTTTTCAGGAATTTGCCTTAGTCTTTTGGTGTTTAACAATAAAAGC
This sequence comes from Acanthopagrus latus, assembly GCF_904848185.1. NCBI lineage: Eukaryota > Metazoa > Chordata > Actinopteri > Spariformes > Sparidae > Acanthopagrus > Acanthopagrus latus. The sequence continues at coordinate 874,151 of NC_051046.1, read as the reverse complement.
AATAAGAACAACAAAAATCAGGCACTACAAACCTCAAGAGTCATGAAAATAAAATGTACAATTACAATGAAAATATCAAAATTATCAGTTGAGATAAGTTCCATTTCTGGAACTTAATAAATGCAGAAAACGTGAACCCACTCATCTTCTCAGTCAGGTGAAGTGTTGCAGTCCAGCAGTTCTGGAGCTTCACAGTCAAACAGAGTTGCAGCGTTCTGTTAAACAACTGAAGCAGCTGAGACTTGATCACTGCGTCTGCTGTGATGACAGTCTGCAGAAGCGCTGAGATCCCAAACTGATTTAAAAAGATGTTTACAACCTTTTTAAGGCTGAAGTGTTCACTGTAGCTGCTACGTTATCACACACCCGTCTGAGAGGTCCATACCGTCTTTTCAAACCTCGAGGGTCATGAAGACTCAGATTAGGCTGGACGAGCTTTATGTGGAGACAATATTTTAGTTTTTTGCCTCTGTTGGCCACTGGGCCGAAATAACAGCACTTCTGATTCCAGCACACTGAATCAGACGAATGAATGAATGACTGCGTATCAGATGAATGAATGACTGTGTATGAGATGAATGAATGTTTCTGGGGTGTAAGACAGTGAAAGCAGACGAGTGCGTCTTCGTCCCGGCTGCTGTGCGTTCTGCTCTCTTGTTCACAGTTGTCGACCTCTGAGTGTTCCCAGATCAGACAGTCTCTCCTCTCTGTCTCTCTCCAACAGATGGAGTCTCCGGTCTCCACCCCTGCTCCTCCTCCCCTCCACCTCCTCGCTCCCATCACCAGCAGTGACATCTCGTCTCCCTGTGAGCAGATCATGGTGCGCACGCGTTCAGTAGCAGTTAACACGGCGGACGCTGCACTGGCGACCGAGCCGGAGTGCCTGGGACCCTGTGAGCCAGGCACCAGCGTCAACCTGGAGGGCATCGTGTGGCAGGAGACTGAGGACGGTGAGAATAATGCTCAAAAACAGTCTGCTGTGATGGACTGTAACTAAGTACATTTACTTTACAATACTAAGGTACTTGTACTCTACTTGAGCGTCCTTTTATTCTTCCACTCACAACAGTTTGGAGGCAAATGTTGTAATTTTTACTCTCTACATGTATTTGATGTCTTTAGTCGCCACTTACTTCATACATCAGATTTACACGCAGGCCCAAACTGGACAAATTAAAAGATTGAGTTTGTCGTAAATATTTTCATTTGGAACATGTCTTTAACCAACAACAGGTGTAATGTAGCCGTAGTATAGAAATGTTAAAGGGAATAAAAACACGAATGTCTTCCTCCCGTCACACAACCAACTCACCTCTGAAGGGATTTGAAATGAAAAAAATTAAAAGCATTAGTTATTTTTTGTAAACCAAATGTTCTCCCACAATTCAGTGCAAGCAAGTGATGTTGCAACATAACTTTATTGTCTAGCTGAGACCTGAACATCAACAGTAGTACAGTTAGTTTTTATGGCATTTAATTATGCTTCAATTTACGTTCTGCTCAGACTCAGAGTCTTTCACGTCTGCATTGCAACGCACCTCAGAATGGAGTCATTTCCACAGCACTGCTTCATTATAAACGTAGGACTTGTGTCACTGCCATGTCTGAACCAAAGTTTGGGAACCCGACTGTGAGACGCTGCTGACTGTGTTGCTGCAGTCACAACATGTGATGTCAAACAAGACATCACAGTGGGAAGAAAACCCCAGAATCCAGACCGCTGCTTTGTGTTCATGTTCCTTTTGAAGCCCATATGATCCTGGCTGGCAGGCTGCCTCATTCTGGCCCTGTGGACACCAACACCTGTCAGAACACACACACACACACACACACACACACTCTGAGCGGCCTGTGGCAGGTGTTGAAGAGACAAAGTGGAGGTGGCGGACCTCTGCTCTCTCTGTCAGGAAGCTGTTCACACATCAGCTGCACGCTGAGCTGTTTCTGCGGCTGGACACTCTGAACTGCTCCTCTGAGGGGAAAGTTCTGCTAAAATACTCAGTTTCTCTCTGCAATTAGTCACACTGATAGTGAATCATTGATGTGACTCCACCTCAGGAACCTGCTGGTTGCAGTGTTTGGATAAAACCATTTGACATCTGCTTCCCTGTAGGGAGGGACGTCTCATCTGACAGATCTGTCTCCTGCTGCAGAAACACTTTTTGTGACTCTCAGTCAGATTGTGTTCTCTCCGACCTGTACTATCTGTACAGGTGTAGTTTAACTGTCTGTCTGTCTGTCTGTCTGTAGGCATGCTGGTTGTCAACGTCACCTGGAGGAACAAGACGTATGTTGGGACCCTGCTGGACTGCACAAGGCATGACTGGGCTCCTCCGAGGTGAGCACACTGTGCCTTCACTGAAACTTATTCTATCAGTGCACATGAAACATTTAGAAATTGGACTGTATGTTGAGATGTGTGTTGGAGCAATAACCAGTTTTGAGGGGCCTTTGAATCAAACAGTGATGTGTTTTCTTGCTGTCATACTTTCTAAAATCAATCTTGATTAATTGCAAAACATATTTGAATCGTCTGAACAAGCTTTTATTAACTAAATCAGGTTGAACCAGCATCTGTTCATGGCTCACTAACATTCTGTGTGTCTTCAGGTTCTGTGAGTCTCCCACCAGTGACGTGGAGATGCGGAGTGGCCGTGGTCGGGGAAAGAGGATGCGTCCCAGCAGCAACACTCCATTGAACGACAACAGCAACTCCTCAGACAACAAAGGCAGCGGCAGCAGCAAGACACGTGGTGCAGCTGCCAACAGCAAAGGTCGGCGAGGCAGTCAGACGGCCGGCGGCGCCGAGGACGTCAAGGCCAGTCCTTCCTCTGCTAAGAGGAAGACCAAACCTGCCTCTGATATGGAACCCACCTCCAGCTCAGAGGACACCAAGGCTTCAAAGCGAATGAGGACTAATTCCACAGGTGCTGCTCTTCCCCTCCCCGGAGGTAAATCTGACCCCCTGCCCCCTCCACAGCTGGATCGGACCTGTTCCTCCCCCGTGCTCATAGACTGTCCACATCCCAACTGCAACAAGAAGTACAAGCACATCAATGGGCTGAAGTACCATCAGGCTCGAGCCCATAACGACCACGATGTCCGGTTGGACCAGGATGGCGACAGTGAATATGGAGATGAACCCGCCCTCCACCCTGACCCTGCCTCCTGCAATGGTGCCGCCATCTCCCCCGCCCGCTCCACTACACCGAAGGGACGGGGGTTTGACGCCCCATCCCCCTCACCAGGCAAACTGACATCAAAGGGGAAGAAGAAGACGGGTGAGGCTGAGCCCGAGGTGACGGATGGCGGTGAGGAGGGGGCGTGTTTGACAGACGAGGCAAGTAACGACGGGATGGACGACAGAAAGTCCAAGAAGATGGCAGCTGGAGGAAAGTCTGAAAAACTGACCCAGAAAGGCCTGAAGCCGGCCCGACCTGTGGCCCCCTCAGTTCCCAGCGCCCCCTCGCCCTACGCCCTGCAGGCGTCCTCTCCTGCTGTGGGCTCAGTGGTTCAGTCTGTCCCCAAGAGCCCTCAGCTGAAGACCATGCAACCTAAACCCCCTCCACTGGCTGACCCCGCCTCCAGCCCCACCCTCCCCAAGGACAAGAAGAAGAAGGACAAGAAGAAGCGGGAGGGAGGGAAGGAGGGGGACAGTCCCAAGTCGATGGGTAAGGGAGGGAGGCCAGAGGAGGGGAAGAGCCCATACTCTGACTCGTCTGACCCTTTGCTCAATGGCTCCTCAGAAGCTCATCAGAGCCGGCTGGCTAGCATCAAGGCCGAGGCTGACAAGGTGTACAGCTTCTCAGATAACGCTCCCAGCCCATCCATCGGCGTGGCCAGCAGGATTGAGGCCGGCCTCGGGCCTCCACACCTCAACCAAAATGGAGCCGACAATGCGTCCGTCAAAACCAGCAGTCCCGCCTACTCCGACATCTCTGACGCAGGAGAGGATGGAGAGGGAAAGGCAGAGGGGGTGAAGGTCAAGTCTGAGCCTGACCAGGGGGCTCGTGAAGGAGCCAAAAAGGCGCTGTTCCCGCCACAGGCTCCCAGCAAGGATTCACCCTACTACCCCAACTACGATTCCTACTACTCTCCCAACTACCCCAACCCCAGCCCAGGAGCAGCACCCACAGCGCCACCTCATGTGGAAGGAGCTCAGGTAAAGGTGAAGAAGGAGGAGGAGCAGCCAGAGGTGGGGGAGGAGCTCAAACTGAAGGTGGAACCTCAAGAGGAGAGGAAGGTGGAGCCAGGACTTCAGCAGCCGTCAGTCATCCAGCAGCGCTCCAACATGTACACCCAGCCTCTGTATTACAATCAGTACTATGTCCCCCCGTACTCCTACGCACCCGACCAGGCCTACCACGCCCACCTGCTGGCCTCTAACCCCGCCTACCGCCAGCAGTACGAGGAGAGGCAGCGGCAGGCCGACAAGAAGGCTGAGGGCAAAGAACGGGAAGCGAGTGGGAAAGAGGAGTGGAAGCAGAAGGCCTCGGTGCCGCCCACCCTGTCCAGAGCCCCCAGCCTCACAGACTTGGGCGCTAAGGGGGTGTTGAACCCAGCAAAGCCCAAAGAGCCCCCACAAGCCTCTGAACAGGCCAAGTCGGTCATCATGTCAAAGGGAGAGGACCCCAAGGCCCTCAACGCCCAGCCTGAGGGTCTAAAGATGAAGCTGAGTGAAGCAGGGCATCATGGGAAAGAGGAGACCAAGCCAGGGGTGGAGTCCAACAGGCCGACTGGTGTAGAACCCGCCTTGTGGTACCGACAGGTAACTGGATTTTCACACTGTGTCTCTGAAGTTCAACGGAGTGGAGACTCTTCTTTATTGAACTGATCAGTTCATCGATCAGAACATTGATTCAGATCAACATGTAGATCAGCAGCTTCAGTGTTTAATGTTCAGGAGGCTGCAGCCGTTTGTTTAATCTGCCACACGTTTGATCCACAGTTCATATATTCATCAACATTAAAACATGTGTTCCTTCTTCGAAAGTAAAAAAAGCTGATGAAGAATCTTTGCGTTTTTTTAGCATTATGTTGCTGCAGATGTTGAAAAGTAAACATGAGTAGTGTAAAGTGTGTTCTTAAAGCCACATTGTGTTGGAATGTTTTTGCAATTAAGCACAACCCAGCACAACCCACCCTGTGACTGTCAGGTGTAAGTTAAGGTTACATGCTAACTACAGACAAACTCAGCGTGTCATAGCAGTGCTGTATCTTGACATAAACATCTACACTCTGGCATTTCTACCATGCAGCAGTCAGAGTTTGTACAACTTCCTCCCAGCGGTCCAAAGCTGCTGCGATAGCCGTGTAAACAGAAACATTCCCCGGTAGCCCTCCGAGCATTCAGCTAGCGGAGCTAACGTGTAGCTTGTTGCTGTAACACGTCACACACTGTGACACTGCCTGAAATAGAGACAATATTCTCCCTGCTGTCTTTACGAACACTTCTTCTTCTCTGCAGGAGCCGGACTCGCGCTTGTGGCCCTACGTTTACCCCAACAAATACTCAGAAGCGCCTAAACCGCAGGAGGAGGACAGGTGGAAGGATGAGAGGGAGAGGGAGAGGGAGCGCGACAGGAAAGGGAAGGAGGAGCGGCAGCGGCCAAAAGAGGGCCTCTTGAAAGAGGAGGTGAAGGAAGGGGCGGAGGGTAGGACTCAGGTGCCTCCAGAGGAGCACCGGGGAGGAGGGAAGGAGGCCCGCCCCCCCCACATGCAGTTCTCCTCCCCCCTGGCCCAGCACCAGAGCTACATGCCCTACATGCACGGACCCTACGCCTACAGCCACGGCTATGAGCCCAGCCACCCCGGCTACAGAGGCATGCCCTCCGTCATGATGCAGAACTACCCCGGTAAGAAGCAGACTGATCACAGGTCCAACAGAACCACTGAACAAACAAAGGAATAGTTCAACATCATCATCAGCCTCACGTCTGTGTGTCAGCGGAGTTGCAGTCAGGATTTGGCTAACTTAGCAAGAATGTTTGAGGCAGGAGAAGAGCTAGCCTGACTCTGTCCTCAGTTTAAAGTAAACTCTGAACATGTTTAAAGATCTTTTTAACAGCTCTTGTTGTATCTCTGTAAAGTTCCAGCACACACCACCTTCTAAAGTTATTTATGCTTCTACTTTATTTAATATTTGCATGTTAAAGAGTGATTTTTAAGACCTGGACAGAATTTTTATTTAAAACATTCAATAGATGACAGACATTATGAACAGAGATTTTCTGTCAGAGACAAACCGTAAACGTCATCATGGATGTGATTGACATCCTTCATCCTTTTCTGACTAAAATGTAAAAACAAACATCCTCTAAAAGGAGTTATCAAAAATGAATGGGAGTCATCAAGGCTTGTGTTGTTTTTTAAACCAAACATATCCTCAGACACTGTGTAGTCGTGCGTGTTTAGTGTAATAGTGCTTCTGTCTTTTAAACCACAGCAGGATGGAAACCAAACACACCTCCAACTTATGAGACTGGATTTTGGACGACCTGGTTTCATTTGTGTCAGCTGGCTCTGAATGATTCAAAAGTTATTTTATGAAAAGTCTCAAGATTGATGAAAGTATTGCATCAGTTCTGTGTTCAGATGTGCTCTGTTCAGAGTGCTGCTGTTGAATGGACAGACGACGGTCAGGTTACATGAACATAGTATTAGTCAGACTGTTGAAGTGGAGGATGAGTGTGGATGCTGCATCAGCTGTAGTTGAGACATTTCTCTGTCCTCAGGCTCGTACCTGCCGGCTGGTTACTCCTTCCCCTCGTATGGAGGGAAGGTGGCAGCGGGGGAGGAGGGAGAGAAGGCGTCCAGGTCCAGTCCCACGGTGAAGCCGCCCAGTGAGGCCAAAGCTCTGGACCTGCTGCAGCAACACGCCAGCCAGTACAAGAGCAAATCCCCGTCCATCCAAGACAACAAGACCCCACATGAGAGGGAGCGAGAGAGAGACCGGGACAGAGACAGGGAGCGAGAGAGAGACCGGGAGAGAGAAGGCGACAGGCCGCGGTCCTCGCCGTCCCAACGCATCCTGCCGACCCATCATCACCTGGGCTACCCGCTGCTGCCGGGACAGTACGACCTGTCATACGCCTCAGGTGAGACTCATACACACACACACACACACACACACACACACACACACACACACACACACACACACCAAGAACAGAGACACACAAATGTTACATCAGTCATGGAACACAAACAGTCTTATCAGAGCCGTTTCAGCCATGTTGGATCTGTCTGTCCGTCTGTCTGTCACAGGCCTCTCCTCCTCAGCCATAGTCGCCAGTCAGCAAGCGTCTGCCCCGTCCATGTACCCCCCCGCACGGAGGTGAGAACGGTAAGAGACACACACACACACACACACACAGGTAGATCTGTGTTTGTGTGTCTTGTCTAATCAGTCCACTGTAGTGATTGTATATCAAGTCTGCAGCGCCACCTTGTGGTCAAACATGAGCGCTGTCATTTTTCTGTAAAGGAATAAAAGAAAACCCAAATAAATAAATAAAGTGTTGAGGAAAGTTTGTTAATTAATCAATTAATTAAAGCCTGAACTCTCTAAGGTCGAAGTTCAGGACAGTGATTGTTCAGCATCAGAGTTTGAAGTTAATGACTGGATTATTTTGCTGTGAACTGTTCCTTTAAATAACTGACTTTGAATCTGGATCAGTAATGTCCTCTCGCCTGTCTGCAGGCATACCTGATTGGCTGACCTCCACCCCGCCCGGAGTCATGTGACCACATCACATGAGGAAGCGTTTCTGTTTCAACATCAGTTCAATGGTGTTTGTGTACGTTTGATTTCTCTGCCTGGACGTCCAGCCAGCTGAGCCGCCCCTCGCTGGACTGCTGAGGCTTCAGGAGGACTGAAGGCCTGATACTGGTTCTACTGGTCCTGCTGCTTCCAGACGGTACCTTGGTGCTCGGGTGGGTGGGCAGTGGAGGCTGTGTTGTTTTGGAGGCAGGCGAGTCGGACAGTTCGGGGCGGCAGCAAGGAGCGTTCAGAGTCATGACGGCATCCTGCTGCAGTTGAGGCGGTCGCGGGGGCAGTCACTTCCTGTTAGCCAAGCCTTTGGTTGCATGGCACCCTTCTGTGACGCCAGACTTTATCCACAGTGACCTCTGACCTCTGAGAACCAGCGACTCGGCCCTGAACGCCACAGGACGTCGTTACGCTTTGACCTGGAAGTACCTCAGCTTCACAGGAAATTTAAAAAATACTGTGGGCGGAGGAGGACGGACCAATCAGAGGACAGCGTTCGTACTGATGCTGCATCCTCAGACTGACGGGCGGCGTCAGACTCCTCCTCCTCCTCAGTGTGTAGCTGTACTGTACTCTGTGTATGTATGTGTGTGTGTGCGTGTGTGTAAATACTGTACAGAGGAATTATTTTAAAGAGCCTGTTGGATGCTGTTCGATTTCCTACTCTTCTTTTTGTCTGGTAGCCTCTGCCTCTGTTTTTCTACTGTTGTTGATCTGATATTAAACCTGTAGCTGGTGGCGCCCGAACTCAGCGTCGTCATTCATTCCGCCCAAATATGTTGAAATAAACTAACAACATGGAGCAAAGGTCATCCAGTCCTCATCTCCTCCTCCTGATGATATAGAGTCAGGTGAAGTGTCGTAGTCCACAGAACATTTATTGGGGACTTGTTTTAAAACAGAGAAACAACAAATTTAAACATAAAATACTCTGAAACACCATTAAAACGTTGCTAAATGAGCTAGAAGAAGTCCCTGTTTGCAGTGTACATGACGATGTGCAGCCAACTGTCACTTGGATTATTTTGATACTGAGGAAAGGTTAAAAACAGGAATGTTCTCAGGCATGTTCTGCTCATGAAAGCAGCATCAAAAGCAAAGTGGCTCTATACAGGTCGGCTGTCTGTCGTTTTGGGTGAACCTTTCCTTTTCTGTTGAAGCTGGTAGATGTGCAGCTGATGGAGTCGATCTCAAAACAACCACCAGACGGCACCAAAGCTTTACACATCTTCACAAGACAGGGAGTGAGTTTAAAGAAAGAAAGAAATGTCACGAACAGACACTGTTGTCTGATAATGTATATTTGATTTATGCTGTAAAATGCAATAGTACACCTTTATCACCTGATGGTGATCAGGTGGCAGTAAAATGCAGTAATGAAAAGTAACTAAGTACATTTACTCAAGTACATTTTGAGGTACCTGTACTTTACTGGAGTATTTACATTTGCTGTCACTTTATACACCAATCAGGTATGACGTCATGACCACAGACAGGTGAAGTGAACAGCACTGATCATCTATTCATCACCTGTTAGTGGATATAGCAAGTGAACATGTTGTCCTCAAAGTTTATGTGTTAAAGGGAGGAAAAATGGTCGAGCTTGAGGATTTGAGTGAGGCGAGGGCCTAATTGTGATGGCTAGATGACTGGGTCAGAACATCTCCAGATCTGCAGTTGTGGGGTGTTCCCAGTCTGCAGTGGTCCAAGGGAGGAGCAGTGGTGACAGAGTCATGGGCCACCTTTAATTTAGTAAGTTTACATCATCACAAGCCTGTCAGCTCAGCTAAGATGATGAAGGATGCTCAATCAGATGGAGGACAAACTGGACTGCTGGTTTAACTTTGTATTGAGCTGCAGGTGAAGACTCGCTCCACTAGAGGGCGTCCTTACTGTGAAATCTAACCAGCTCTCTGATGTCACTGACAAGTTTCTATGTGTTTTGCGTGATTTCGCTCAAATTAAAACCTGCAAATTCTACTCACAGACATTTATTTAAAAATGATTCAGAATTTATTCTTTCTACTTCAACCAGATTATAGTTCATGTCCTCATCTTGACCCAAGAGATGAGAAGAAGTACAGGTGGTTTTCTCATGTGGGCCTGTAAGTGTATTGCTCTTAATATGGTTAATGTGGCGAGTGATCACAAAATGTCCTATGTTTTGAAAGGCCTTTGAACGCCTCAGGTTTCTCTTTTGGGCTCTCATTTGTTTGGGCAGCTGTCAATCATTTTCTCTGTTGTTGTGGATTGTTGGAGGGGCGGGGCCAGAGGAAAAGGGAGGGAAATGAGGAGAGACGGACCGCGGAGAGAAGTGGAAAGATGTCCGAGCAAACTTTAAAATAACTTGATGAAACAGTATTATTTACCGTTATCAACAGGGAGATTATACGAGTGTTTAGTTGTGTAGCTGAACGTGTTTTAGAGGTGAGGGCTCGTTACTGGCGCTAACTGAAGACAAGGATTGGAATTTTTGCTAGCAGTTAGCATCGCCAGTTGCTAATCAGGAGACGCAGCGGACATTGGACGTTGCCAGGAGCTGGTTCAGGACCGAGCATCAGGACGGGTCTCTTGGTCACGTCGCTGCCTCTGGGAAGAAGTTTTGGAGGACATTGCTGGATTGCTTTTCCTGGTTCGGATGTGAGTATCCTGACCTGCGGGTTCGGTGGATTTCTGTATGAGCTCCAGTATTCCTCCATCACAGGTACCAACAGACACGCGACCTAAACCTGAGGTATGACACTGCGGTCAAGCCACCCACCACTCCGAAATCCCCGGTCAAGCTAGCCGCCACTTAATTTGCAGTGCCTGTATATAGGCGATATTACGGTAATGCCGTGCCAGAACAGATTTCAAAATAAAAGCAGACACTTATGAAGGCAGTCTGGCTGATTGATTGTATTTGTGTGAAATTGCAGTCTGTTAATTGATTGATGAATTATTTAAACGATTAGTTAATTACTTAATTGAGCATGTAAGGAATTAATTCATTAATTATTTATTTATTATTCAATTCATATTACCATCCTTATTCTTATCACACTGAAGCCGTAGAAGATGTGTGTCATGACATTTCATCTGTTTGTACAATTAGTCCAACATGAAAATAAACACAATAGCTGGAGTTTCTGATTAGGAATTTCAACATAAAAGCCCACTTTATAGTCAGATATTTTCAATATTTCCCTCAAATTCAGATCCACATTAAGAGGAAAGTACCAGTTTCCACAGACTCATTTCACTTCAGACTGATAGAACTCAACCTCAGAGACTCACTCAGATAAGTCCAGGAAGTTCTGATGTGGATTTTCAAAATAGAAGCCCTCTAAAATGTGATTTGTGATGATATTTTCCTTTGATTTCAGATTTACTTTCAAAGAAAATTACCTGTTTCCACAGACTCATTTCACTTCAGATTGATAGTACTCAATGTCAGAGTTGCACTCAGATAATTCCAGTAGGATCTGATGTGGATTTTCAAAATTAAAGCCCTCTAAAATGTGACATTTTTGCCAATATTTCCCTTTGATTTCAGATTTACTTTAAAGGAAAATTACCTGTTTCCACAGACTCATTTTACTTCAGATTGATAGTTCTCGATGTCAGAGTTGCACTCAGATAATTCCAGGAGTATCTGATGTGGATTTTCAAAATTAAAGCACTCTGAAAATTCAGATTGTTTATATTTCCTTTTGATTTCAGATTTACTTTAAAAGAAAACCACCTGTTTCCACAGACTCATTTTACTTCAGACTGATAGTACTCAATGTCAGAGTTGCACTCAGATAATTCCAGGAGGATCTGATGTGGATTTTCAAAATTAAAGCACTCTAAAATCTGACTTTTGATGATATTTTCCTTTGATTTCAGATTTACCTAACAAGAAAATTACCTGTTTCCACAGACTCATTTCACTTCAGATTGATAGTACTCAATGCCAGAGTTGCACTCAGATAATTCCAGTAGGATCTGATGTGGATTTTCAAAATTAAAGCCCTCTAAAATGTGACATTTTTGCCAATATTTCCCTTTGATTTCAGATTTACTTTCAAAGAAAATTACCTGTTTCCACAGACTCATTTTACTTCAGATTGATAGTTCTCGATGTCAGAGTTGCACTCAGATAATTCCAGGAGTATCTGATGTGGATATTCAAAATTAAAGCACTCTGAAAATTCAGATTGTTTATAATATTTCCTTTTGATTTCAGATTTACTTTAAAGGAAAATTGCCTGTTTCCACAGACTCATTTTACTTCAGATTGATAGTTCTCGATGTCAGAGTTGCACTCAGATAATTCCAGGAGTATCTGATGTGGATTTTCAAAATTAAAACCCTCGAAAATGTGATTTAGTCTTTTATAGTCTTCCGGGGTGACTGGGTTGGTGAAATTGGCCCTGCTGAAAGAGGTGTTCATGTCAATCTGAATATGGAGGGAAAGTAATGCTGAGTCTGTGAAAATCCACATCAGATCTTCCTGGAATTAACTGAGTGCAACTCTGGCGTTGAGTACTATCAATCTGAACAGAAATGTGTATGTGGAAACAGGTAGTTTTCTTTTAAAGTAAATCTGAAATCAAAGGAAAATGTAATCAAAAATCACATTTTAGAGTACTTTAATTTTGAAAATCCACATCAGATCCTCCTGGAATTATCTGAGTGCAACTCTGACATTGAATACTATCAGTCTGAAGTAAAATGAGTCTGTGGAAACTGGTAATTTTCTTTAAAAGTAAATCTGAAATCAAAGGAAAATGTAATCAAAAATCACATTTTAGAGTACTTTAATTTTGAAAATCCACATCAGATCCTCCTGGAATTATCTGAGTGCAACTCTGACATTGAATACTATCGGTCTGAAGTAAAATGAGTCTGTGGAAACTGGTAATTTTCTTTAAAAGTAAATCTGAAATCAAAGGAAAATATCATCACAAATCACATTTTAGAGGGCTTCTATTTTGAAAATCCACATCAGAACTTCCTGGACTTATCTGAGTGAGTCTCTGAGGTTGAGTTCTATCAGTCTGAAGTGAAATGAGTCTGTGGAAACTGGTACTTTCCTCTTAATGTGGATCTGAATTTGAGGGAAATATTGAAAATATTTGACTATTAAGTGGGCTTTTATGTTGAAATTCCTAATCAGAAACTCCAGCTATTGTGTTTATTTTCATGTTGGACTAATTGTACAAACAGATGAAATGTCATGACACACATCTTCTACGGCTTCAGTGTGATAAGAATAAGGATGGTAATATGAATTGAATAATAAATAAATAATCAATGAATTCATTCCTTAAATGCTCAATTAAGTAATTAACTAATCGTTTAAATAATTCATCAATCAATTAACAGACTGGCTGATTGATTGTATTTGTGTGAAATTGCAGACTGCCTTCATAAGTGTCTGCTTATATTTTGAAATCTGTTCTGGCACGGCATTACCGTAATATCGCCTATATACAGGCACTGCAAATTAAGTGGCGGCTAGCTTGACCGGGGATTTCGGAGTGGTGGGTGGCTTGACCGCAGTGGTATGACCATGTTTCTAATGTGTTATTCTTGGTTATGAGGTGATTCAGAACAAATTAAAAAACATATGAGCCACAAGTTTTACTCGTTAAAACTGTTTATTCTTCGAAAATCCTTTTTGGAAGGTGTTTCTCATGTTGATGATGTTTATATTGAATAACAGCTGTAGATACAGTTAAAGTAAACTGCATGGGAAAATGAATGCTCAAAGACAGTATAGTTGCAATTAAACGAACCAAGCCTATCTGCAATTTAGCCAGAGTCACTTTCAGTACATCCCACAGGGTTTCCACAGGGTCTTAAAAAGTTTAAAATTTGACAATCTCAATTTCAGGCCTTAAAAAGTCTAACCCTAGTAACCCTAACCCATATAGGTCTTAAATTACATTTAGTCAGAGCTTAAATAAGTACGTTCATTTAATGCTTCTGTCTTCATTTTTTTTTTTTTTTTTTTTTTAACAAGACTTACAGTCAGTTACGTGTGTTGTACGTCTTTCTGACGTATCCAGGAAGGTAAGTGGCATTTTGCCAGCAGCCCAGTCAGAAATTATCGCCACACACTTCGCTAGTTCCAGAAAGACCTCGACTTTGGCAAATGCTACAATCATGGGAAAATCTAAATTGTGTGTTGCGTTGGCTCGAGCAACCAGAATTCAGTTGGCTGAAAGCCGTACCTGATAATGAATTTGAAGCACAGTGTACGCTCTGTAAGAGAAACCTCAGACTGGGCACACTTGGTGTGAAAGTGCTGGAGTCACACTCAAAATCAGAAAACACAAGTTAGTGTCTAAAAGTCTTCAGCAAAATGACGCGATCTCTTACTTTTGTACGCCTTTGTCATCAGTTCCCAGCCCGGGTTCATCCGGTTCTGCTCGACCCGAACTCTGCTGCCTCAGAGTCAGGCAACATTCAGACTCTCTTCAGCTCAACTCCGACACTGACAGTGAAGGTGCTTTTGATTTTAAACACCGTTTCCAAACATAAATCCTACCAAAGCAATGACGAAATTGGCAAATTTTTCGCAGCTATGTTCATGGACTCAAGCTTACACAAAACATTCAGCTGTGGAGAAGACTGCCAACATCACATGATCTGGTCTCGCCGGGCTCATCAAGCGAGAGCTCCTCTCCAAAGTAACTGGGCTGTTCATCCTCATGGTTGATGAAAGCCTGAACAAAATAAAAGAAAGCAACTGGATCTGCACATTCGTTTCTGGGATGGGAAGCAGGTACACTCCAGGTACCTGGGATCCCAGTTCATGGGGCATGCCACCGCACAGGATTTACTGCAACAAGTGAAAGTAAGTAAATGTTATCAATTAGCAAGCATGGTGGTGCATTATGCTGCATTTGTTTGTAATAGGTGTAGCTATAACAGTGTGAAGCTATATGTGTGTGATATGCAGGCTAGTAAGGGATAGACCATTTATTTAGTGATCTGTAGACAAAAGAAAACAAATATGATATCTTGAGGTGTCCACTCAGCACCAGTCTAGCTGTACTGTTTTGAGGAAATACTTACCCTAACCCCCTAACCCATATTTATTGTTTGAATTACTTACCTAATTATTTATCAACAGCACTGGTACTCAATCATGGCTCAGATGCTTGAACTTGACTCAGTAAAATGCAAATGTTTGTGTGAGTGTTTATTTATTCATTCATTCATTCATTCTTTTTTTTCTCCCCAAGGAGAGTGTGGACCAACTTGACATCAACAAGCTCTCAACTTCTTCAGCTGATCATGCTGAACACTGTGGCGATGTGGGGAGCTGTGGGCTACGTACTTTACATAATGCCTTCAAGACCGGCTTCTCCATGTGGCAGGTGGACAAGCTGTTAGAAGCAATGCACACACTCTTCCTGAATGTTCCAGTGAGGAGGGAAGATTACATTACTGTCACAAAATCCACAGTGTTCCCTCTGTCATTCTGTGGCCATCGAAGGCTGGAGAAACTGCCCACGGTAGAGAGGGCTCTGGTGGTCTGGCCATCACTTCTGCTGTACATGGATGCTGTGAAAAGAAAGGAGCTGCCAAATCCTGGAACAGCGTCTTTTGGTAGAATAGAAGCAGCCCAGAAGGATCCACTTATCTTACCCAAGCTGCACCTTCAATCCCCTTTTGAAGAAGTACCAGACAGACGAGCCAGTGATGCCTTTCCTTGGCAAAGACTTCGCAGAATTGATCAAGGTAATGATTGATATGGGTAGCACACTACATAATGTCAGCAGAAAACTAATTATAGGTTATAGGGATGCACAATATTGTATTTTTGCCATTATTAATGAAATCCTTCAACTTTTGTTTATGAATTATGATATCACTACATGAAAAATGTGGATACAAGGCACTTAGATTTACTTTTGCAATTGTCTTCTGACAGAGTCTACTAAGACGCTTCATTAAGAGAGAGGTCCTGCAGGGCATCAGTACTAAAATCCAAATCGACCAAAATTAAGTCACAATCTCGAACTTCGAATTAAAAAATGGAATCATCAATGCCGCCTCGCCCCCATGTCACGTCCGGTCGGCATGCCAAGCCGAAAAAAACACACGTGTTGAAGTGCTGCGAGTCGACCTCCTCTAGCTACTAGCTAAGCCAGTAGCTATTAGCTACAGCCAGCCAAACGATAGCATGGTGTTACACCATCCTGTTCAGCTCCTGGACCGTGGTCGGGAAGCACAGAGATAATTTCCTCCGGGGCTGAAGTTTGTGTTTACCTTCAGGGTGAAACACTTTCACGTGTGAAGCTGGTCAGGAAATAATACCAGGGAGCTTTAATGTATCTGGAGGAGCCGTCGCCTTTATTCACAGCCAGACGGCAGACTGTATTGTACACTTTATTGCTGTCGCTACTCCTGCTACTCCTTTGGCTTCTCCTTCCTCTCCCATTCATTCACTGTCCGCACATACGCACACTCACTCAGCCACTCACACCTTACACACCTTAAGCACACACACCTCACGCACCGCCCTAATCCTGAAAGGGGCACGCAACTCTTACAACAATGGCAACTGCAGAGATGGTGTTGCGCTTTAACAAGGATGATAAAAATTTTGGGCCGTGAGTGAGTTAAAGGGCGTTTGCCGGGAGAGACACTCTGTCTGACAAGCCTACAGTATTAGCAAAATTAAATAGAGTCATTGGCTGCATCTCGTTTAACTACATTTGTCCAGCTTGTTATTATTGCTTCAGAGTTAAGTACGTGGGTCTTGTCCCGGTTGGAGAGAGAATGAATGGAAACTGTGGGTCAATTCTTCTTAGAGATGCTGATTTTCACTGTCCATTATTAACAGAGTACTTGGAACACACCATTTTCAATCTCTTACAACCGACAAAATGTGAACATGCGAACTGCTCCGAAAACGAAAGTGAAAGTTAAAAATTGCGTTTGCAGCGGAGAGTGACCCAGCAGTCTGTGTATCGTTGGCAGGGAGACAAGTCTCAGTGTACACGTGCACTGACCCAACCAGAACACATTAGTGAAGGAATAACAGTTTGGGGGCCACAAACAGGAGGCTGGCGGACCGGGGGCCGCCTATTGAGGACCACTGACCGAGAATATTCGATTGCTAGTCGCATTACTCCTGCATGTATCGTTCCATCAGATCGGATCAGATTTTTGTGTTCTGCGCAGGCTCGAGATTTTCTTCCTGTGGCTGTGAGCTGGAAGTAGAAGGAGTACCGGGGTACGACACACAATTGCAGTTGTTTCATTGAGCAGCATAGTGGAACTATGGCTGTAATCCAACTAAGCTGTGCATGTAAATGCACTGAGAGGTGCAAGAGCAGGTCCTCATTTGGACACAGGCTGCAGTTTGTTATGAGCTCCACTAGGGGGCGTCCTCACATCTCACTATTCAATTTCAATATTTGTTCTACTTTTTATCATTTTAAAAACAGAGTGAGAAAAATTTTTATTATGTTTGTCTTATCCATAAAAGGTAAATAAGCAATTTGTGCCAGTATGCAACACTTATATAAAGAATGATCACACCATAACTATTTAAGGGACAGAAAATGCTGATTGTTGTTTAATACTTTATTTCTGATGATTGAACAGTTTATAGAAAAATAAAGTAAATCTTATCAGTCAGAGCAATAGAAATGCTTCGTCAGAATCTGAAATTACAACAATGTACAATCCAAATATAATCAGTAAATATGCATTTATTACATTGAACGATGTGAACATTTCTGGAGACAATTAAATGTTTTTTCTACTCAGTGTGGTTGACAGGAGAGATGATCAGAGGAGCAGAATTTTTACCACCATCATTATTAGATGGACTAAAGTATGGGTAGAGTTTCTGAGTGAAGCAGCAGCCAGTAAAGGAGTAGATAAGCTCTGCAGCATCAACGTCATAAAAGGAGACCAGACCCTCCTCATAATCCACAAACACCCCCACCTTCTCAGGCTGATGCTTCAGAGAGAGACTCACTGGTGGGCCAGCAGGAGCTTTGTACTCGTTTTTATTCCTCAGCCATATCGTCCAGTAACCATTCTGAGGAGACAGTTTGATTTCTCCCTTCCTGTTGATCAACTCTGTGGCCACTCCTAAATCCCACTCAGTTTTCTCTTTAACCTGAACCTCATAATAAAATCTTCCTGAAGAGAAACTCTGCTTTGCAAAGACACAGGGACAATAATCAAACCTCTTTGGGTTGTCTGGGAGTTTCTTCTTCACATCACCATGTTTAACTTGTTTTCCATCATCAGACAGGATGAGGTTGGGATGTGCTGTATCAGGATCAAGTGTCACATCCACTGCATACTGCTGGACCCTCTTCAGCTCAGGCAGCTTCTTCATCAGTTTACTGAGCGTCTCCTCCAGCTGATTCACAGCTCTCACCACAGTCCCCTCATATGAAGGTGGACGGATGCTGACTCCTGTCCAGTCCTTGGTGGGTGGAGCAGAGTTCAGTGATGGGAAGCTTTGGAGGAGGTGGAGGTGGTCTTCAGACTGTGAGAGCTGCTCCATCTCAGAGCTTCTCTTCTCCAGCTCAGAGATTTCCTGTTCCAGCTCTTTGATGAAGCCTTCAGCCTGTTTCTCTGTCTCTCTCTGCTTCTCTTTGATGGTGTCCATGAGCTCGGCCTGGCTTCTCTCAACAGACTCCTTCAGAGCTCTGAAGACCTGAACACCAGCTGCTATCTCTCTGTCTGCATCTTTCTTACTGAGCTGCACTGAGCGCTTCATCTCCTCAATCTTCACTCGTCTCTTCTGGATCATCTGCTGAATTTCAGCGTCTGTCTTCCCCAGCTTGGCCTTCTTTCCTTCACATTCTTCTTTCAGAGGAACAACAGAATGTCCCTGGTGGTCTGAATAGGTGCAGAGCATGCAGACACACATCTGGTCGGTCTTACAGAACAGCTCCAGCAGTTTATCGTGCTTCGTACACATCCTGCCTTCCAGGTTCTCCACAGGGTCGATCAGCTGATGTCTTTTCAGGCCTGACTTTGTCAGGTGAGGCTCCAGGTGAGTCTCACAGTAGGAGGCCAGACACACCAGGCAGGACTTCAGGGCCTTCAGTTTGGTTCCAGTGCAGTCGTCACAGGGAACTTCTCCTGGTTTGGAAACTTGTTGCTCTGAGCTGCTGCTGCTGGCTTTCTGTTGAGCTGACTGTCTGAACTGAGCAGCCATCTCAGAGATGAACCGGTTGACCTGCAGCTTCGGTTTTGTGTAGAAAATGTCATTACAGTTGGGACATTTGTACGGTGCGTTAATATCCCAGTGTTTAGTGATGCAGGTTTTACAGAAGTTGTGTCCACATGGTATGGTGACTGGATCAGTGAACACATCCAGACAGATGGAGCACTGAAACTGATCTTCAGTCAGCAGACAGCTGGCAGCAGACATGTTGACAGTCTGAGGATTAAAAGTGAAAGTGATGTGTTGTTTAGTCATAAAAACATGAAGCTAGATTAATGAAACTGTGAAATATTTTGTCATTCTGTAGTTTTCATTTGAAGTTTTGTGTTAATAGTTGTTGAAATACAGTAAATTTTATCAGCTGTACTCACCAGATTTTGTCAGAGATTCTGCTGTGTTGCTGAGAAAGGCCTGATTGAGTCAACTTTAGCTGTCTTTTGAGAGAAACGGAGAGACGAGTCTCGACGGCTGTTTGTCCGGCGAGTGTTTAGTTTCATTTGCTGAATGTTGTTTTAAAGCTGTTGTGTCTTTCCAGTGTTGCTCCACCTCGTTCTGCTCTGCAGGTGAGGTTTTGTTGCCTTTCAGGTTTAACTTGATTACTGACGTACTTTTGGCACAAGATCTATGTTGATACAGCACACTGAAGGCTTTAAGGACAGTCTGTGGTTACGGGAGACTTTTTACTTCATGACATTTTTATTCTGTCTTGTATCAGAGTCAGTACTCCAACACACAACAGAACAAAAGATTTCAGAATACACAAAATAACATTCATCATTTCTCAGTGGGCTACAGCTCCTGCTATATTTTCTCATCAAAGTTGATGAAAGCAATATTTGTAATTATAAAAATGAAATAAACACATGTACTACTTTGTTACTGACCAACATTAACTTGCTATTTAATCAGACAGTTTTAAATGGCTTAAATTTAACAACATTGTCACGACAGCTGCTTCACAATCAAAGCACCAGTTAAAAATAACCAGATAACTTTTGTTCAGAAGTCTTTGTATGTGCACATTTTTACTGATATCTTAATATGTGCACACTAATTTAAACAACAGTTTCACAGCACTGTCCACCATGCAATCCTCCAGATTATCCACCATCACTTATATCAGTCACAGTCGCCTCTTTAACAACAACATCTTGTGGCCAGATTAGGAAACTGCTGTTTAAACTCTACCAGCCTCCACGTGATCTACAGAACACATTTCTCATCTGACAAAGTTACACTGATCAATAAATCATTCAAATATTTATCTAAATACTGGATAGAACCTGTGCTGTTTCAACCATCAGTGGAAAATTACATTTTTTAATTCTCTGTTTTGCTAAACACACAAACACTGACAGCCTGCATTGTTTCTCACTCCTTAAGGTCAAAACAAGACCAAGTAATACAGTCTGATTAAAGTTACGGTGTTAATTATGAAGTGTCTCTTCCACAGTGTAATATTATGAACACTAATGTTGTCGCTGGTCCAGGTAGTGCTACGTCTCCCTTCTTATACTGCTAATAGTGACTGGCCGATTATCGGCCACCAATATATCGGGGCCCGATAGAATGGCCCAATTTCTATCGGGGGCTGTATCGTATCGGTGAAGTGTTGCGCTGATAGAAGTTTTGTCAGGATGCAGCTCTTCTCATATATAAAACCAGTCAGACACAAAAAAATGCTTCATGTTTCTGAGAACATTGATTACTGATGATTCAACAGTGTTGGAGGCAGGTTATTAGAACACATGAGACTACATTAGATAATATCAATCACTGGTAAAACTGGTGTGTTGTTGTAATAAAAATAATGTGATGCATCATAGAAAGTTGTTACAAATGCATTTATGACTGTTTCAAAGTGTTCTAGGGACAGATACGGCCTAAATCTGAGCTGGAAAAAGCTGGTTTTGACAAAAGAACTAATTTGTTTGTCAGCAGAGGTTTCAGCTAAAGCCAGACACTAAAAACAACAGAACCTGTTGTGGGAACAAAGTTGCAGATTTGTATTAATGGTTGTTGAAATACAGTAAATATTATCAGCTGTACTCACCAGATTTTGTCAGAGATTCTGCTGTTTTGCTTAGAAAGGCCCAACAGAGTCAAATTCGTTAAAGAGAAACGGAGAGACGGGTCTTGACAGCTGTTTCTCTGACGGATGTTTAGTTTCATTTGCTGAATGTTGTTTTAAAACTGTTGCTTCGCCTCTTTCTACTCTGCAGGTTTTGTGTTTACATCCTCCTGAGTGTTTATTATGGGGTGTTTGATTTGTGTCTCCTGCTTTGAATGATCCTCAGATGTAGTGTGGTTGTTCATCCACAGGGAGGCGCTGCTGCACTGTTTAATGTCTCAGCTGTAGACTGATTAAAGGGGAAGTTCACCCAAATCACACACAGAACAAACAGCTGCATCTTCTCGCTCATCGTGTCGAGCCAGAAAGATAGTTTGAGTTTATTCCATCTCGTATGTTTCAGTTTGGTTAGCAGCTGTTGTGCAGAGGCTTTTACCTGGAAGTCATCAGGAGGAACAGACGGTGACTCCACCCGCCTCAGAGCTTCTGCTGCTCAGAGCTCTGTGGACTCACAGGATGTTTCAGTCCAGGTTGAAACTGAGATAAAGAAATTTGTTTTATCTCCTTCGTCATTTGTCTACAGCATCCAGTACAAACAGCACGTCGCTGCATTTTAATCCATAACAATAAAGGTGATTTGAGAATCATTTTTTTGTGTGTTTTAAGAAAATAAGACCCAATAAACTGTGTTCCACCTCAGAACAACTCTATACTGAGGACAAAGCTTCCAAAATCAAAAAGTAAAAATAAAATCTGTCAATAAAAAGTAAATGTCATTAAATGCAACAAAAAATAAACAACATAACAACATGAATTAATGTTGTGACAAAGTGATGTTCCTGTTTTAAGTCTCCTCTATTTATTTACCTTTGTTTTAATTTTCCAATATATTTATTTATTTTCCCTATTTAATTTCTTTATTTACTCATTTTCATTTGTATTCTTTAAATCTTTCAATGTATTTTCTAAGTATGTAGGCTATGTATTATCTTTGACCAATGCAGAAGGAAAATTATACAGAAATACATATATTTAAAAAAAAAAAAAAAACTAAATTCAAACACATATATCCGTTAAATAACCTTTAGTTATTGCATTAATAAATATCAATAACATACTACTAAAAATATCCTCTAGATACTCAAAGCTTTAGAAAGTAAACACATGAGATACTGATTCAGTTAGGAAACAGGAAACAAAACAATACGATGTTAGTCACTAAAAATATGTTTCTGAAAACATTTGAATCAGTTTTTTCAGCCTTCGTTCTCACTATACAAAAACAATATGGCGGTCACTTCCGGTTCAGCTAAACGGAACGGATACAGACTGTGTAGTATCAGAATCACGAGTTATGGTTTATTAGTAGTTCCAGGTTCAGACAGTGTGATCGGAGTTCTGATGGACTGTCCTCGGGACCAGCAGCTCCTCCTGCCGTGTTCAGGTGCAGTCCGTCAGGTGACCGAGTGACTGTTCACGCCAGCCTTTTTATATTTTACTTTGAAGGCCACTTCCTGTCACTTCCGGTATGGTCTGTGTTACGCGGTGCGGACTTGTCGCAGCGGCTCTCCCGGCGGCAGCAGCAGCAGCAGTTCTGCTCCGGCGGACCAACAGACGGACCGACACCGGACACACGGACGGTCCCTGCCGCCCACCAGCGGACCTGATTGAAGACTGCAGGTGAGACGAAGGTAAGACTGTGTCCGCTGTGTGCACCTGTGAATGTGTGAGAGGACGCGCTGTGATGTCATCACCGATGGTCGTTGAATCTGTCCCGCTGGTACCACTGGAGTAATCAGAGTATTTCCAGCAGCTGCGGTATTTGGAACCAGAACCAGAACCAGCACCGAGTCCAGCAGCAGTAGTAGTATCCGATTACACTCACTCGCGTCCTGCCATCTGCAGCTACACCCATCCTCTCCTCCTGTTCTCCTCCACAGCTCAGAGGACGAGGGGGTGTTTTTACTCCATCACATCTGACTTACTTTGATTTTTTACTCAGTAAATGTGACATAATGTTTCATTATAGCCGAGCGTCTCTGCAGCGTCTCAGGTGTGATGATAGTCATTATATAGTGAGGAGGTGATGGAGCACATCCTCCATCACCTCCACCCCACTGACATTATATTATTTCATTTATCTTCTGGTGATTTCAGTCAGTCAGAAGCACATTTTGTTTCTTTGTCTCTTCTGTAAAAAGTGACGCGAGGCTGAAACGATCCTGTGATTCTGTGAGTAAAAATGTTTTATTACAAGTAAAAGTCCTGCGTTCATCATGTAACTTAAACCAGTTTATAGTCTCAAACAGTTAGTTAGTTATATCTGTATCATCATATCACTACACTGATACAACTCGTAATTATTTGTATTGTTCATCAATCTACTGCTAATTTTAACAATTAATCTATTGATCATTTAGTCTATAAAGGAGGGACGTTAGTGATCAATCGATTAATCGCTGTTAAGAATTTGACTGATTATAAATCGACGATAAGTGTCAAAGAGTATTTTACAGTAACGGATTACAGATGCTTGTTTATCAAATATATCTAAGTAAAAGTGTGAGAAAATGTATTTAATAAAGAATTTGTAATTTGTTAAAAATAGATATTGTTACGTTTTATGAGGTCAATATTTTGTGTTATTTGGTTCATAACTTGTGTAACTTTATGTTTAATATATCGGTTCTTTTAACTTCTAATGCAGCCGGTCTGATTTTACAGCAAACATAGATCTCACATATTTCATACATTATTAATTATTAATCACTTATCAATTGTTAAGGCAGCAGACTATTGAAAATGCATTCGTAATATAAAGTGTCAGAAAAAGGGTAAGAATGCTCATCACAGCGTCACAGAGCTCAAAGTGACGTTTTCTCCAACCAGCATCAAAATACTTAGTTACAAGTAAAAGTCATATTTCAAAATGTTTCTTAAGTGTTTAAACTGATCCAACATTGAACCGGTCACCACAACATCACCAGACTCCATTAACAAATGTAGTGATTTTAAGAGTCGTTTCATGAGGAGAAACTTTGTGAAATTCCAAATCATTGTCTCCTTCTCGTAAATTCAGCATTAAATGAAAGAACATGAGGTTGTTTATTTCCTTGTAAAGAGTGTCAGTTTGTCACATGTTACAAAGACACTAAACAGGAACAATATAGGCGACTTCTTTGTCCCCGTGGAGAAAGTCCCCAGACTCCCTTAACAAATGTGTCAGTTTAGTGAGTTGTTGAGTTGGAGACACTTTATAAACTCTGTGAAACTCTGTCTCTGACTCATTCTGCATTATTTGGACCTTCTTGTTCATTCAGCAAATGTTCTACATGAACTTCTTTCTGTCTTTGGGTAGAAACATGGAGTCTGTTTGTCTCAGTGATGGACGGGTTTTTTAGCATATAGCATATTAACACCAGGTGTGAACTGACAGATTAAGGGTCTTGTGATCGGCTCAGGTTGGATGAACGGTGGTTCCAGGTCTGAACAAACCTTCATGATTATCCAGCGTGAGAGCTGTCCTGTCTGTGTCAGCAAGTGTCAGACAAGACACACAGCAAACAGGAAGTAAAAAGTAAAGGCTCTGAGTCCGTCTCTGAGTTCAGCCTCAGTTAACATTCAGCTCTCAGCCTCGTCCGCTCCAGCAGTTCTGAATACGCAGCATCTCGTCTGTTTTGGCTCAGCCCGCTGTGGTTTCCAGCCGTGGTGTGTTTTGTGTTTCCTCGTGTGTGTTCGGAGGTTCTGGGGCGGCCCGGCTCCACAAACACAACGCCTCTGTCATCGAGGAGCTGCAGGAACAGTCGACCTCCCAGAGTGACTCACACTTCTCCAACCGGACACTCGTTCTCTGCTCTGATACAACAATTTAGATAAACTCTCACCTGATGATTATTCAGTATTATCTCTCATCAGCTCTCTGTGTAACCGTCGCCCTTTAACATCCGTCTGAAAACTCTCACAATGAGAGAAATGAGCTCAGAAATAACTGACAAGATCTCAGGAAAGAAAGAAAGAGCTGCAGCATTCTGCTAAACAACTGAAGTAGCTGGAGACTTTTAAACTGCGTCTGCTGTAATCCAAGTCTCCAGAAAGCCCTGAGATCCCAAACTGATTTGAAGAGACATTAGAGGACATAAAGAAAAACTTCATCCACTTCTGGAGGTTTGTGGTTTTACCTGGACAGGGCCAGGAGTGTTTCTGTGTGTGTGTGTGTGTGTGTGTGTGTGTGTGTGTGTGTGTGCGTGTGCGTGTGTATGCGGTGCTGTGAGAGGCAGGAAGTGAAAATGAATCATGGTTGTAGATGAATATCATTTTCTTATAGTTTGCATACGTTTTACTGCTGCGGTGGAGACGATGTGACCATCAGGAAAATGACTGTCGACTGGTTTCACCCACAGCAGCCGGATCAGAACACGGTGTCACCTGTCAGATGATATTCAGTATATTCATTTGTGTATGTTGGAAAATATCTAGTGACTGTAGTACTTTAATTATGAAGCAGTTATGAGACAGTCGGTGCAGATCACTTGGAGTCTCATCAGATTCTGCTCTGACCCGTTCACAGACGGGAGGAGAGCTCAGAGACGACTTCACTCCTGTTGATCAGCCCGACTGCAGCAGTGATCCGGAGCTGACCTCCACTGTCGGGTGGTTCTGTTCTGTTCTGCTGACTGCTGACTGGAGCTGGAGGGAAAATGGACTTTACTTCATGAACGTAACATTACAGAGAGGAGACAGAGAACCAGAACCAGAACCAGAGTCTCACTCAGAGCTTCACCTGATGTTCAGTAAAGTGATCTGACTGTTTGAGGCAAATGATCTCGTGGTCAGTCTGGTGAGAACATCATTAAATATCCACCACTGCTGATGGAAGTCTGTTTGATATGACACACACAGATATTAACAGACGACGTGTTTTAAAGTTTTATTAACGTCATGTTTTGTCTCGTTCGCTGAGCTGGAAATTACAGCGACAGCCGACCAAATGAAACATTTCCTCAAGGAAACTTGTTCTCTGGCAACATTTGGGAAAATGTCAGAACACAACAAAGTGCAGAACAACAGCAGAAAGCAGAAGTGTTACATTATATCTTTAAAAACATCGTGTCATCATTGATTGAATTTCGGTACGTCATTTCCAGGATGTCTGTCATGTTCAGACTTTTGGCTTCACTGCCGTCATGATTTCTGGTGTTACTGCTTCGTTTTGTCTGCATGTGTACGTTTTCAGAAGACGAGCACAGATGAAAGCTGAGAACGTCCTCGTTAGGTGTAAATGAGCCTTTACACCTGCTACACGTCAGTATGTTAGCATGCTAGTGTTAGCGTTCAGCTGTGTCGCCATCAGCTTTCTTCTCTCTGTCTCTTCAGTGACTCCTCCCTGTACGACTTAAACTACTGACTGTTAACTGATCGGACTGATCAAACTGACAACACAGCGAGAAGCTTCCCACTGTTCTAAAAATTTCCTCCGTCAGAGTCTCAGTTGACCAGATCCGTCCTCTCAGTCAAATGCTTGTTGTGCGACCCGACGTGTGACGGCGGGAAGTCGAGCTGCAGGTGAAGATCTAAAGTGCTCCCATTACAGCAAACAGCCTGCGTCTCCCTGAGGTGCTGCCTGATTTAATCAGCGGGCTGAAACTCCTTCGAGAGGAAACCAACAGACGTCTCCATGGCGACCAGGAGGAGGAGAAGGAGGAACAGAAGTACCTGCTGTCAGCTGGAGGGAGGGCAAGAAGGCTCCTTGTGTAGAAACATGTCGCAGAAAAATCAGTCACATCTTTATTTTGCTCCTGAGGAAGATTTCTTTTTCACACTTGGCTTCCAGATCTGTTTGTGTTGATCTCTGCTGGAGCTCCATCCTGCAGTGTGATGACTCCAGCCATGAGATCTGAATGAGCTCGCTGACTCTGAGCCTGTGGTGTCAGTGCTCAAACTGATCGGAGGACAAATGGAGTTCACAGGCGAGGTTCAGTTCAGGTGACGAAGCGTGAAATGAGTTCGGAGCTCGTCTCATGAACAAATGATGAGGAAAAGAGGCGAGCGTGATGTCGCGTATCTGCAAACCACAGATACGTTCAAGTGTCATCGCCTACATACAGCACTTCACATTACATGTTTAGGACCTGGTTTTCTTCCTCTGCTTCTTATTGAAGGAGAAAGTGGTCATTTGATTGAACTGACATCGTTTTGTCGTTCATTCCTAGAGAGCGTGAAGATCCCACGACTGGTTTCTGTGGAAAACTTGAAGACATTGTGACTCTAACACTCGCTCTGAAAGGGCTGTTGTTGTTTTACCTTCATCACATTCGAGGAGAACAGTCACTGCATTTTAACAAAAAGCAGTTTGAATTGTGTCACATTAGTCAAATTCATGTTAACACACAAGTTGCTGTGGTTTGACCTGTTCTCAGCTGGAGGTTGCAGAGGGAACGAAATGCAAAGCAGTTTTCTGACACACAAACAGCAGCGTGGTCGCTGGAAAAGACTGAGTGAAAAATATCTTAAAGAAACAGAATGTTCGGCGCTCTTTCTGTGGGCTCAGATGGTTTTGACACATTCCTCAACACTGATCCAATAACACGACCTGAGCTGGAGCCACTGAAGGAATCAGGTTGTTAAACACCTGAATTTGACCTCTGATGAGTTTCCTGCACATAAGTCTTGTACATGTGATCATTTGACTTAACGTTTCTGTTCCGAGTCCGGCCGAGACGAGGAGAAAAACACCTGATCCGAGCAGGCTCTCTTAGTGCCGTTGCCATGGCAACAGAGGAGAGAATATCCTCGCTGCCGTGTGTGGTGTCGGTCACGTGTTCAGGCGTCTCACAGCTTCAAATCAAAGGTTTTCTCTCTCCAATCACAGCTCTCCGTCATCCACGCCCTCCTCATCTCTCTGAAGGAACGTACATGAAGTACCAGAACGAATACTCTGCATTGTACCACACGCACCGCAGTACTGAGCCAGTACTCAGTCTGGTATCAGGCCCAGATCTACTGTTTCAGCTGATCCAACCACTGGACCAGTCACCACAACATCACCAGACTCCATTCACAAATGTAGTGATTTTAAGAGTGGTTTTATGAGAAACTGAATAAAGTTTCTGAAACAACTTCGACAGATTCTAAATCATTGTTTCCTTCTTTTAAATTCAGATGTTGTTCCACATGAGCTTCTTTCTGTCTTTGTGTAAAGACATGGAGTCTGTCTGTCTCAGTGATGGACAGGTTGATTTCGTAAAGAGCAGGAAGTGACATCACATCACAGGTGGTCCCTCAGACGCAGGTAGACGTCATGTGTGAACTGACAGACTGAGAGTTCTGGTCGTTCTGCTGCTGAACCAGAGGAGCAGAAGTGTTTCTGTGTGCTTGATGTGAATCTGATGTGAAACTGAGAACTGAATGTTTCTGCTCCTTCAGAGGAAACCTGCTGCTGCTCCTTCTTCTCTTGCTTGCTGGATGTTGGTCACGCCTCTATTTTTAGAACTTGTTATCTGATGCTGCGGCGCTCAGCCTCCCTCCCACCTCCTGATCATTATTTCACGATCTTTGACGAGGGAAGTGTTAATGTTAAAGTGCACTGCATCATTTTATAACACCACGTTGTGACAGCTCCACCTGAGCATCCACAAGTGAAACAAACCTGTTCCTGAGATTTTAACAGAAATAGGATAATAAGACACATCATTCACAGTAGATTATTTCAAATAACAGTACAAAATGTGCAAAATCTTTATTTATTCTTCCCTGCAGACGTTCCTGCCAGGAATGATGATGTCGGAGACTTTGGAGCAGAGTGATGATGTCGGCGTCCTGCCTCCACATGAGGTGGAGCCCCACAGGGAGGAGGACGGACACTGCCCCCTGCCCTTCAGGTGAGTCGCTGCAGGATAAGCCCCGCCCCCATCGCAAAAATCACATGATCATTTTCCAGTTTCCTTTCTGTGATTTGTATTTGTATGAAGAGCGACTGTCTGCCTTGTGAAACCGTTTGGATTAAAATATGAGACGTTTCTGCCAGAACAGTCGACCTGCAGGTGATAAAGTGTGAAGATGCGTCTTTACTTTATGCTTGAAGATCTTGCTCACGTCTCTCGTGAGGGCAGTCCTCAGCTCGCATCCCAATCATTTGCAGATATTTACTTGAAGGCTTAGGGAATTTATAATTTTCTGTTTTAAGACGCAAGTTGGTTACATTTAGGAAGAGATCACAGTTTGGTGAAAAATGAAATAATAAATCAACGTTATAACTGATGAGACTGACATGTGAGTGCCTCGGCCCGTGGAGGACGTCAGTTAGCTGTTAGCTGCAACCTGAACCTGTATTTGTTTATATATCCTGTCAAATTAGCAGAATTATTAATGTGTCTTAATTAGCTGTTAGCAGCTCCCGTTTGCAGTATCCGTATGGTGTGATACTGATGAGAAACTTAAAAACATGATGATTCCTCAGGAAAGTTCTGCAGTTAAAGTCTTATTTTCTGTGATTTGTAAGCAGAAATAATGGATGAACTGAATGTGAAAACAGTTTTTTATGCTTGTTTAAAGCACCTTTGAAATCGATAGAAAACTGACGAAGGACTTCTGGTGCTGGACTCAGACAGTTGAGGTTTAAGTGTGAATACAAATATGGCATAAACAAATAAAGATCGTAGCTCTGTGTTACTTAATGTGTTTAATACTTCCTCACACAGCTGTGGTCAGGCTGCAGGTGGAGCCACAGCTGGATCACAGATGAATCCAGATGTGACGTCCACAACGCTGGTACAGGAAGGCAGCTGAACACACTTCATGTTGATGATTCAGATCTGTCCACCTCGGAATCAACAAACTCCCTCATTAGTGCTGACACTGTGTGTGTGTGTGTGTGTGTGTGTGTGTGTGTGTGTGTGTTTGGCAGCTGATGAAAGCTGAGGAGACGTGCAGGACAGACAATACACAGAGAGGGAAAGCCTCAGTGTGTCCCTCACTGCTCTGTTATTCCTGTCACGTAGAAAACAAGCTGCAGTGTGTGTGTGTGTGTGTGTGTGTGTGTGTGTGTGTGTGTGTGTGTGTGTGTGTGTGTGTGTGTGTTTGCCTGAAGCACGTGCAGTCAGCTCACGTTTCCAGGCAGCAGAGCTCAGAGAGACGGAGAGGCTGCTGGGAAGGAGGTGTGTGTGTGTGTGTGTGTGTGTGTGTGTGTGTGTGTGTGTGTGTGTGTGTGTGTGTGTGTGTGTGTGTGAAGCTTTAAATCACTTCTGCTGACAGGGAACTAATGTTCTCTAAAACCCCACAAACAGCCCGACACTGGGCCACACATGAGGACACATCAGGATTTAAAGTGTTGAAATGTAACACTAGTTTCAGTGATGTGATGAAACATCTCACTGAAATAAATGTTTTAAAACATAAATATGTAATTATAGATGTTCAGACACTGGTGCTCACACAGCTTCTCACCACAGGAGGCGCCAGAACCAACACAAAGGGAAAGATCCTTGTTGCTTTAAGTCAGACTGCATTTCTAGTTTTGGGGAATCATCTGACAAATAAACAAAGAAATTAAATATCTAGCAGTTGTAAAAAGTAGTAAATGATGCTGGAAACAAATAAATATATAAATGTCATTGTATTTCTCTCCACTGATGCTTCATTCATCTAACAGCTTCAGTCACTGAATCTGATGTTAAACAGCTGAAATGATCGACAAAAGATAAATGACTTGATAATCGTTTAAGTCCTTTTTGCGGTGAAATTATTGTCTGTTTGCAGCTGATGATCTGAATCATTTGGATATATTTGTAATGATGTTGAGGTTTGGACTGAACAAACATGATGGTGTCACGTTATATGATATATATACTATACATATGTTTCTAAACATTGCGAGCACAGGACTTTCTGCAGTGTTGCAGAAAACGTCCAGTGTCGTTTCAGCAGCAGCTCTGTGAACACGGCCTGTTTCTCTGCTCCAGTTTCTCCATTCAGGCTGAAACTGTTTGCATAATTAGTTCTTTTATCTGTGTGTGTGTGTGTGTGTGTGTGTGTGTGTGTGTGAGAAAGCCACCCAGTAGCTCTTGTGGGACAATCGTTCCTTTCACACACACACAGACCTGCAGTGTACCAAACTCAAACCAGTGGCTGATGGTAGTTTTCACTTCACTTCATCTCAGGTCGTTTGTTTATTCACATGTTCACGTGTTCGTCAGTTGTTTTTCTTTTTGCATGAACTTCTCCTGTCCTGGCCACGTTTACATGACCATTTAAATGACTTGAAGTGTGTGTGTGTGTGTGTGTGTGTGTGTGTGTGTGCGTGTGTGCGTGTGTGCGTGTGTGCGTGTGTGTGTGAGAGAGTTTGTTTAGTTAAACCATCTCAACAGAAGGTGGATTAAAAATCCAGCTTCTACTAAGTTCTCTACACCGTGTTTGCACAAAAAATGAACCCATAACCCACTTTCCACTGTCGCTGTTGTCGCTGTTGTTGTTTGGACGTTACAAAATGTCTGTTCTGACATCACGTCATTGAAGCGCTCTTCATTCTCCTCCAGCAGCAGCTGCTCACTGTGTTGTCAGTCTTTCGTTGCCTTTTTGTCGAGCTGATGTTTTCAACGTTTTCTCTGACGACTTGTGGTCCTGTTCAGACTTCCTATCATCACCATGATCTGATGACACTTCCTGCTCTATATGCAAATAAACATCACTGAGACAAACAGACTCCATGTTTCTACTCAAAGACAGAAAGAAGTTCATGTAGAACATTTGCTGAATGAACAAGAAGGTCCAAATAATGCAGAATGAGTCAGAGACAGTTTCACAGAGTTTATAAAGTGTCTCCAACTCAACAACTCACTAAACTGACACATTTGTTAAGGGAGTCTGGTGATGTTGTAGTAACCGGTTCAGTGGTTGATCAGTTGAAACAGACGGCGTTTTCACAAACTGCTGCTCACTTCAGCAGGTTAACAGAGAACAAACATGTCATTTACATCTCAGTGTGTCTCATTCACACCTGTACTGCATCACATCACTCAGGACAGATGTTGATGCTACCAGGTCTGAACAGGCCCATGTTTGAAACATGTGGGTAATTACTTTCAACAGTTAAGAGATGAAATAATTAATGGTTGCATTTTAAAGGCAGACTTCACTTGTTTGGACCCAGTATCTTTAACTCTGACTGTTACAGGCTGCAAAACAACAGGACAGAAAAGGTAACGGTGGTGGAATAGACAGCAGCTGCTGCGTCCACTGACTCTGTTCTCATGTGAAATCTTAATCTGGAAAGTTACTGGTGACTGAAGTTGTCACACATCACAGGAAACGCTTCAGACCACCTTCCTCTCTGCGTTTAATGGCTCTGATGCAGTGGCGACATTTTGCTGCGTCACTTCTGTTGAAGCTCAGCAACACTTTCCCAACTTCTCTTTGAGGAAGTGATGTGCAGAAACATGTTGCTCAACAGATCCCAGGTTCAGAGAAATGAGCTCTTCTATCTCTGATTCAATATGTTTTATCACTATAACGAACAAATATTTATGGATCATTCTGCAACTTTAAAAACTTTTATGAAAAAAGCTGCAGCGACCCGCTTCTCTGCAGAAACTGTGTTTTTGTCTGTTCGGACAGATTCTGATCTCATCTGATGTGATGTGATGTTTCCTGCAGGCTGCAGCTGATCGACGACCTGTCCTACGAAGACGTGAAGAAGTGTTACAGAGGATCAGTGAGTCCTTCACTCAACCCCACAACCACCACGTGTCAACATCCCCACCACACACACACACACACACACACACACACACACACAGAGCTCTGAAGTTGTTTTCAGACGTCCACAGATGACGACAGGCCAGCAGGAGTCCTTTCAATTCTTTTTTTAAGTCTCTCCAGAGGTTTCCGGCATCTGTCTCGTCTCCATGGGAACATGGTCAGGAGTGTGTGTGTGTGTGTGTGTGTGTGTATGTGTGCGCGTTTGTGTGTTTGTGCGTGTGCGTGTGTGTGTGTGTCAGACAGCTCAAACCCTTCAGACACATTCGGTCCTGAACATGTTGTGTGTTAGCATCCAGCAAACATCTTCACCAGGATGGAGGTCTGAGGGAATATCGTTCTAATAACAGTAGGATAGAACTTATGTTGATGACACAACTTATTTTACAAAACTTCTCATCTTCTTCCGTCAAAGTTCAGAACTTTGACCCAAATGTTCTCAGACGCTCGGGGAGGAGCCGGCGTCGAGCGGCTGCTGCTGCTCTCTGTTGTTTCAGTCTTTGTTGTTTCAGACAGGAACAGGAAGGCAGGAAGTCACCGACTCACAGACAATAAAGACACACAGGTGTACGAGGGGGGTGGGGGGTTCAGGTGATGTAACTTCTGACCCACATATCAGGAACCAAAACAAAACTTCAGCACAATATTCCAGAAAGTCAGCTGTGGACCAAGTGTTCAGAGCTTTTATCTGCTTATGAAACAGACTCAGTTTAATATTGATGACCTACATAAACAAACAGCACCAGCAGCAAGACGATTGGCTGCTTCTGTAGCGTTATTGTTATTCTTAAAGGAACAGTTCACACAGAAATGTGTCTCTGATGTAAAGTCAGGTGAGGTGTCGTGGTCCAGATCAGTTCTGGAGCTTCACAGTAAAACTGAAGCAGCTGCAGACTTGATGTAAATTATTGAGATGCACGATATGAACTTTAATATCCTGCTCCTCGTGGCTGATAATGTTTTTTATTTTATTTTAACACTGAGGTCCTCAGCTGTAGTCGATCACACCTGAGGGAGAGAAAGGTGGACGACTTCATGTTTCATGGCTCTAATACCAATAATGATTCATCTTCTTTGTGTTTTGTTCACAACTTTATTCACCGACCGAATAAAACATATTTAAGAGTTACATCAGGTCACAGGCAGAAGAGCGAAGCAGTGAATGACGGCAAGTTGAATCAGTTTTGGATCAGAACTTGTGTTACGGTTCGTTATAGTGATGACAGAAGCATCTACATGTTGTTATTGACACACAGCCTCTTTATATTTATCTCCTGATTAGAATATGAGATGTTATTCCCTCCATGTTCCTCCGAGGTATCAAGGTGTTGTTTCATCACCAGTATGTTATCATCATTACAGCATAATGTTATTGTTGTTATTATTAGTTGTTGTTGTTGTTATTAATATATTATGTCAATAGTAATTATGATATTCATAACTACACTTAGTGACATCAAATAACATTACTGATTCCAGAAACATGAAGCAGATTGATGAGCTGTGATTGGTTCTGTTCCTCCACAGACCGTCAGCAAGTACAACTCTCAGTACCACAAACTGTTCCAGACGGTTCCGAAGGAGGAGATTCTGATGAAAGGTACCAACTGTCAGAGGAGTCATGGGAGTCAGGGGAGGAGTCAGAGGAGTCAGAGGAGGAGTCAGGGGAGGAGTCAGGGACAGGACAGATGTTCAGCACATGTGCACTGTGTGACACCTGTCCTGGTCCAATCAACACACAGTTTGACCCACTTAGCTCAGAACTGAAGTGAATGATGGATAGAATCTGTTTTCGGATCCTGATAAGATTATTTGACATGCAGTAAATGTTTGTTTTCACAGTGTTTTCAGAACTTTAACTAAAATAAAAGTAATTATGCTGTAAAAATTCTCTTTAGTCTCACGTTGAAATGTTACTCAAAGCTTCACTCTGTAGTTTCGGAGAATAAATTAATGAGAGGGCGCCGTTTAGTTCAGTTGGTAGCGAGGCGTCCCATGTGCCGAGGCTCTGCAGCCGACCCGGGTTCGACTCCAGGCCCGGCTCCCTTTGCTGCGTGTCACTCCTCCTCTCTCTCATCCTGTTTCCTGTCACCTCTACAGCTGAACTATCAAATAAAGCCATAAAAAGGCCAAAATCTTTTTATTTTTTTTTAAAAAGTGTGTAATGAGTGAACGTACTCTGTGTTGTTAGATGTTGTGTCATATCTGATATTTTTTGATTTATAAATAAAACTGCAGCATTAATGTAAATGCAGGATTTCATCGTTTGACACTTAAAGCCTCAAAAATATTAAAATGAACCAGAGTTGGGCGCCCAGGTAGTTCAGTGGTTAGAGCGTATGCCATGAATGCAGTGGATGCTGGTTCAAATCCAGCCGGAGGACCTTTGCTTCATGTCAGGCTCCCCATCTCTCTCTCCCCCTTCTGATCTGTCCACTGGCAAATAAAGCTGTCTGTGCCTCCACAAACATCTTTTCTGTTTGTACAATTAGATTTGTGTCAAAGCATCATATAAATAAAGTACAGGTACCTCAAATTTACAGTATTTACACTCCATCACTGACTGTCTCCCTTCTTCTTCTTCTTCTTCTTCTTCTTCTTCTTCTTCTTCTTCTTCTTCTTCTTCTTCTTCTTCTTCTTCTTCTTCTTCTTCTTCTTCTTCTTCTTCTTCTTCTTCTTCTTCTTCTTCTTCTTCTTCTTCTTCTTCTTCTTCTGTAGTGTATTCGTGTGCGTTGCTGAGAGACATCCTGCTGCAGGGTCGACTCTACATCTCCAGGAACTGGTTGTGTTTCTATGCAAACCTGTTTGGTAAAGACATCAAGGTGAGTGAAGAAGCTGTCGGTGTCTTTATGTCAGCATCCAAACTGAGGAGAGTGAAATGTTACAGAGACGCGTTTCTTCTTTTCGAGCCACATCGTGATTTAAATTCTAAATTGCTTCTGATTTCTATCATCGAAATCATAAAGTGGATCAGTGATCAGAATCTTTTCTTTGTTGGTGTAAACTTCTGTCTTCTGTTGTTAATTGTTGAATCACTGAAGGCTGCATGTTGTTTTATTGTTGGTGAATATTATTTGAACTTGAGCTGCACTTCTGACTTTGTGTAGAAGATCTTTAGTCATCCAGTGTGACTTGAATCATGACTGTTCTTCACTTCTGTCCACACTCTAATATCTCATGTTTTGTTTTTGGTTCACTAAGTCAGTTATTTTAGTTCAGTTAGAGGTCAGTTGTTTCAACCAGCTGCAGGAAACTTAACATACAAACATCTATCTTTCTATCAGCTGCTGTCCAAGTTTGGTGGAAACTGAAATAAACTGTAAATTATAGTAATACATGTATTTTTAGTATGATGTTGGTGCATTTAATACTTCATTTATTTATTTATTCATTGCTTTATTGACTTCAGTCGAGCAGCGTTCACACCAGACATTTGGGTTTTCACTCGTCCTCGTCTCGTGGATCTGCAGGTCTGTATTCCGGTGGTGTCAGTTCGGCTGGTGAAGAAACACAAGACGGCCGGCCTGGTGCCAAACGGCCTGGCCATCACCATGGATACTGGACAGAAGGTGCCACACAGGACGAGTACAGACACAGATGATGACACATTATCACACAAGCAGCTCTGATGTTCACTGACGGCTTAATGATCCGACTGACACCATCAGTCCTGCAGCTCAGTGCCTGCGTACTGGATAATATGTCAGTATTTCCTGTGTGTAACCTGGTTCCTGTCTGTCTGTCTGTCTGTCTGTCTGTCTGTCTGTCTGTCTGTCTGTCTGTCTGTCTGTCTGTCTGTCTGTCTGTCTGTCTGTCTGTCTGTCTGCCTGTCTGTCTGTCTGTCTGTCTGTCTGCAGTACGTGTTCGTCTCCCTGCTGTCCAGAGACAGCGTCTACGACGTCCTCAGGAGGATCTGCACTCACCTGCAGGTTTGTGGATCATCTATGAGACTCTTTATTCTCCTGACAAACAAACGACAGGAAGTGACTGAAGTCATTGATCCCTGATAATTGATCAGGACGTCTTCATCAGTCCGTTCTGCTGCTGACCTGCTGTGTGACTGTTTCTAGGTGAACGGGAAGAGTCTGAGTCTGAAGCAGTACCTGGAGGAGCCCAGCTCGCTGTCCATGGTAACGTGACCTTCAGTTTCAAACTACTGTTTATTCATTTTAGCACTAGTGAAACCTGGATGAGACATTAAGAATTAAGAAGAATTATAATAACTGTACACAGAATCTTCTCACTGACGGTCTGGTTGGCTGATGTGGGTCATACACAGCAGGGGGTCTGACCCACCGGGCCCTGGACTCCTACCTGGTCCTTGTTGCCCAGGTGGTCCAGAACCCTGATGTGTCGTCATCATTATTAAACTGAGTCGGTTTCATAACCAGTTAAAACTCCTCGTAGTAACAAGATTAACTTTATGAAACCTGTGAGAGCAACAGTTTCATGTTCTGAGGAAAAGAAAGTTACTGAACATCTGAAATAATGTTTCTGCAAAGATGAATCATGTAAATGTGTAAACAAAGAAGGGGATTATGGGTAATCAGAGGTCTCAGAGGCTCCTGTTAAACTGTTAATGAGCTTCAGTCACTTCTCTTTGGAATCATACGATGAAGCGTAAAGAGTCGTACGACAGCCGCTGTGTGGAGCTGGATCCATTAGTCCATTCATCGATTAGTTGATTGACCAAAAAATATCAACCCTATCAAAACCTTTTCTTTTCATAATCATTTAATTGTTTTTATTCAAGCAAAGCTTCCAAACATTTGATGGTTTCAGCTCTGATGTGACGTTTGCTCGTTTATGGAACGTCCTCGACATCTTTGGGTTTTTAATGTTTGACAAACAGATCAGTCAGTGTGAAGATGTTATCTCAGACTCTCTGGAATCATAACGACACTTCAGTTGATTCTTTGGTTGCAGCTCTCTTGATTCTTTCGTATTGAAGTAATAAAGCTGTAAAACACAGAGAAGAGAAACAGAGATCAGTTTGATGATGTCACTGCTGTTGTTTTCGATGTGAGTCACCAGTGAGTGAAACAGGATTTATGAAATACCAGAAGTTGTTGTTTTGGTCCGGTTGTGACCCTCGTGGCCCCCGTGGCCCCTTCATGCTCCGCAGATAAGAGGCTTTCCCTGTGTTGCCTTCAGGTTCTGTGTGAAACTCGACCTCGTTGTGTCACAGTTTCGCCCTGAATTCTCCGAGTGACGTGTCTGAATTCTAGATTGGGATCTAAATCTCAGATCCAAACCAACATGTCCGTCTCTCATTACTGTCCGACTTCCTGTCAGCTGCCCGTTGGTTCCTGCTGGAGATGTAAATCTTTAAAAACACAAAGTAAAGTTTTATTTTTAAATGTCAGCTGCTCACTTTTATCAAACAAACAGGAGGAAATGTTTTATTTGTTGGGGACTATTTTTAGCGGCGGATGAATCCACATTTGGTTTTCTGGAGAGAATCTGTGTTACAGAGCAAAAACTAATGAGAATATAAAAAATGTCTCAGTAAATGAAACGAATGTTGTTTAATGTACCAAACATTAAAAGTAAATGTGACATAACATAAATATTAAAACCATTTTTGTTTTTATTTGCTTCTGTATTAATTGACTGTTGTAATAATCCTCTTTTTATTTACTTTACAAGATAATAAATAAATACATAAATTAACTTTTTGATTAAAGGTGCGCTCAG
Organism: Acanthopagrus latus; assembly: GCF_904848185.1. Classification (NCBI taxonomy): domain Eukaryota; kingdom Metazoa; phylum Chordata; class Actinopteri; order Spariformes; family Sparidae; genus Acanthopagrus; species Acanthopagrus latus. The sequence goes on along the minus strand of NC_051046.1, from coordinate 835,682 downwards.
TTTCCTGTGGTTGTTGAGTTCTTTGGACTCTTAGATTAAAACTTTGTCTTTTTCTGTCGTCTCCGCGTCAGGACGAGTTCCCGGAGGTGCTGAAGTGGAGGAGGAAGCCGTCGCTCCCCGCCGTCTCCTCGTCCCTCCCAGACCTGCTGGGAAGCTCCGCCCCCAGCCTCGCCGCTGACACGCCCTTCAGCACGCACACGCTCACCGGTAGGCCCGCCCACCTGTCCATCAGCGGTCACAGGAACAATTACAGACACGGAGACGCTGAGATGATTAACATGTTTGATGCATGTTTCCGTGTGTGCAGACAGCAGTTTGGAAACAGAGAAGATCCTGCTGACAGAACCGGTCCCTGAACTGGGTCAGATGGAGTACCAGCTGCTGAAACTCTTCATCCTGCTGTGAGTCGCACAGGAAACACACAGAACGTTTAATGAAGTGTCGAGGTGCCAAACTGTCGGACTCCAGACAACTTAAAGATCCAGTTTGTTTTATAAGTACCTCAAACGCATCAACAGAAATGATCCAGAACATCCAGAACATCAGCTCCAGTGTTAGTCATATTCATTCTTCAGGCTCCAGTTTTTATCGACCAGGTCACATCACCTTCATCATCATCATCATCACCTTCATCATCATCATCATCACCATCTTCAGCATCTCTGGACAGTTTGTATACGTGACGTTTGATGGACGTGTGTTGATGTCCCGTCTGTCTCTCAGCGTCTTCCTGTTGGTCCTGTCGTCCTGCTATCTGGCCTTCAGAGTCTGTCGCCTGGAGCAGCAGCTGAGCTTCCTGAGCAGCCAGCCGACACTGAGAGAGAGGTGCACACACACACACATGCACACACGCACACACATGCACACACACACACATGCACACACGCACACACATGCACACACACACACACACACACATGTGCAGAACCAGCACTTCTCACAAGCTGAACACATGAATATCTGTCGTCTCAGCAGCTAACTGACAGCTTCTTAAAATCTATCATAGATTTCTAACAGAACTAGATCCAAAAGACCCGAACACAGCTCCTCTTCAGTGAGAATCACTCGCCTGATGCACACGTCAGAAATGTTCTCCAGCTTCCAGATTTACTTCATACGTCTGTAATATAATATGTGTTTTACAGACGTGTCTTTTATAACGCTGCTCTGTGGGGACGTGGTTTTTGCTGTAATGACGCGAGTGGTCGCGCGGTGCTGCCGGATCAAGGTCATAATAAACGTTCATGATCTTTAATTGCTTTGGTGAAGTGGTGAAGAACGTTTACTCATGTACGATACGACCTCATATCTCTACTCGGGTACATTTCAGAGGGAGCTGCTGTACACTTTGTACTTTTGTCTCTGTTCTACAGAGATGAATCTATGTTTAATTGATCCATTCAGACCCACAGAATCATCCAGTTACAGATCAGACATGCTGCTGTTGGCTCCTGTCTGCAGGTGTGGAGAGGTGCCCTGCTGGCTGGCCAATCAGAGGACAGGAACCTGACGCTGAAGCCAATCAGGGAGCGAGGAAGAAACCTGCACTTATATAGACTTCCCAATAGGGGGCGGCGGTGAGAGGAGATGGCTCCCAGGAGCAGACGGACGACCTCAGCAGGCGCTGAACTCTGACCCCGCCGCGACCCGGTTACCATAGAGCTAGCCAACAGAACCAGTAGAACCGGCAACCATTGACCTCTGAGGACGGTTTGTTAGATCGGACACACAGAGGTCACGTAGAGGTCAGGAGGTGTGTGTGTGTGTGTGTGTGTGTGTGTGTGTGTGTGTGTGTGTGTGTGTGTGTACATACTCGTACTAACACAAACTGACTGTTAACGTTCAGGTTCAACATGTTTTTCATTCAGACTGTCGGACGTGATGCTGCTGGTTCCTGACCAGTTTTTCATTATTCTGAGTCGAAGAGACTGAAAAAGAAACTGAAACCCTCCGACCACACACACACACACATGCACACACACACACACATGCACACACACACACACACACACATGCACACACACACACACACATGCACACACACGCACACACACATGCACACACACACACACACATACACACACGCACACACACATGCACGCACACACACGTGCACATGCGCACACACACATGTACACACGCACATACATGCATGCACGCACACATGCACACACACACGTGCACACACACAAACTCTTTTGATTTGTTTCAAATGTAATATATGTTTTTCCATCAGTTCAACAGTTTGAGTGAAAAGTTGAATCTTTGAATAAATGTTTGTCCCACTTTTCTTTTTAATGACATCATGCGCTCGAGCTGCATGGACTCCACAAGTGAGAGTAAAGTCAGCTGACTCGTGACGTCACCGTGTCCACAGAGGTCAGGTGACGTGGAGGACGGTCCTGGTCCAGTCTGCAGGTCGTTGTGTCAAAGCTTTCAGGTGGAAAAGTGAAATCTGTGTTTGTGCTCCACTGATGGAGCGTCGTCGGCATCGTTTACTGATTGATGACAGAAAGCTTTTAATGATCATTGTATATCAGAAATGTAAATAAATGATCACTGAGAAACATTTAAGTTGTTTAAAAAAACTCTGAAATGTAATTTCTGTTGGAAACGAGCTGTAAATGTTCTCAGAACCTGCTGCTGTGTCGACTTCACTGTTTCATCACATCTCAACTGACTGATTGAAAAGAAGTCTCAGATTGTTTTAAGATAAACGAAGTGCCAGAATTCAGAATATCGTCTGTGAAGGCTGGAAATGATCAATAAGTTTGATTCAGTCTGACTGCTGCCTTAAACTCACACTGTAGCGTCTGATGCCGTGTTCAACAACAGGCCCTGTGGAGAACTGAAGCCTGAATGTTACAGGATCAATCTGTCAAACGTCCCTTAATGTGAAACCTTCTGCACCTTCACGTGATTTTGTCTCTGAAAATATTTGAGTGTTTTTGTGCCAAATCTGTGACTTGATGCGTCTGTAGGAGGAGCAGGTCGGTTCCAGAGCCGGACTCTAGTTCAGATCTGCCTCAGGACGACAGGAGGAGGAAACACGAGTGTGATGTCACAGTTTAACTCATGTTGGAGTAAATTCACTAATAAACACTTTTCCATGTCCTGATTTGTCTTTAATTACAGGAAACAGACATTTTGAAAAGACTTGATGTCAGTCTGACTCTCAGCTCTGAGCTCATCACTGATACAGCTCATCACTATACAGTTTATTATTTTAATGGTTCAGTCATTTCCTGAAGCAGCTGCTCACTTGTTTTTAATCCAACAGGAGGAAACAGGTCGTTAGTTGGAGACTAACTTCTGAATATCTGGTGTTTTTATTGCAAACTTGATGTTTCAGTTACTTTCAGAATAAACGTGACTGGATACAAAACCAACAAATATCCAACAGGTTTAAGAAGAACGCCTCTCTGGTTTGATTGTAAAGCAGTAAACTGTACAGAGGTGGCAGGTCACCTGGAACCGGATCATGGTTTTCAAAATAAAAGCTCTGACAGAATGAATTGGCACATTTCAATGATAAATGAATTCCATCCATCCATCATCTGTACACATTATATGTACGCCGCTTAATCCTCTGCAGGGTCGCGGGGGGGCTGGAGCCTATCCCAGCTGACTTAGGCGAAGGCAGGGGACACCCTGGACAGGTCGCCAGTCTATCGCAGGGCCACACATAGAGACAAACAACCACACTCTCATTCACACCTACGGACAATTTAGAATGATCAATTAACCTCAGTATGTTTTTGGACTGTGGGAGGAAGCCGGAGTACCCGGTGAAAACCCACGCTTGCACAGGGAGAACATACAAACTCCACACAGAAAGATCCCAGGCGTCCCAACCGGGACGCGAACCGGCGATCTAGCTGTGAGGCAGCAGTGCTAGCCACTGGGCCACTGTGCAGCCCGAGAAATTAATTCAAAGGAAAAATAACATGATGTGCTGGTGTCGCCTCCTGAGGTCAGAATTTACATTATATTACATTATTGTAACATCTTTGACTTTTCAACAGTAAGAATTATTGTATTAATTAATTATTTGAAGAACAGTAACAGTTGTGGTGGATGACGTGTCATCAGAGAAGTCAAAACATGATGAATAACAGTTTTAATATCACACAACACTTTCCAATCAGGGACGGCTGTAGCTCAGCGGGTAGAGCAGGTCGACTAGTGATCAGAAGGTCACTGGTTCAAATCCCAGCTCCGGGCGGGGCTGAGCCGCATGTCGAAGTGTCCTTGAGCGAGATACTGAACCTCACGTTGCTCACTAGTGAGGCCCTGCGATGAGCTGGTGACTTATCCAGGGAGCACCCTGCCCTCGCCCTGAGACAAGGCTGGGATTGGCTCCAGCAGCAACACCCCGCAACCCCATGGAAAGGGATAAGCAGTGACATGACATGACTTTCCAGTCAGAGAGGCTTTTTCCATTCCCTGTCTGACTTGATGTTTTGTGTTGATGTAGTTTCTGACTGTGACCACTGGAGGGCAGCAAACACGACAGTTCCTACATGGGATCTCTGTAATAAGACAGCTTTTATTATTACGTCATTTTAATGCTGATATTACTGTTATCAATTTTATTGTTTTCGTTTTCTCGATCAATTGTGATCTAATGTTGTCAGATTTATGTAGTGGAGTAAAATGTACAATATTTCCATCTGAGATGTGTGAAACCAACATTCTGACCAAAACTCACTTTAATTCAGTCTGAGAAGTTAGTAGATGATTTACCTGTGTGAGCAACACACACACACACACAAACACACGCACACAGACCAGACACACACACACACACACACACACTGTCTTTCCCTCTATTTACTGTAAATAGAGGATGGCACATCACTAACTGTCTTACAGGTGTTTGCTGAGGTCAGACTCCATTTTGAGCGCAGAACAGACAGAAGAAGACGGAGGAGGAGAACTAAAGTGTGAGGCAGGTGAGTGTTAATACAAGGTGTTTGAGATGTTACTGTGAGAGTGTGAGTCAGTTTGGTCTCTGTGGACTTCTGTGGACACAAAGTCCTGACAGGCTGAAGAATTCACATTAAAACTACTGGAACTAAAGACCAGGAGCCCAGATGTGTGTGTGTGTGTGTGTGTGTGTGTGTGAGAGAGATTGTGTGTTACTTCCTGTTCTCTCTTCCTGTGTCACTGTTAAACAAACCTGTTTCTCCTGGTTGTTGTGTTCTAACCCTGCTCTGTATACAGTCTGTTTTCATAGTAAAGAGTCAGATTTGATCTGATTTAAATGTTTTATCATCTGTATTCACAGACTGACTGGCTGTGAACTCTCAGAGACTCCCTGTGAAGTCGTCGCCTCAGCTCTGAAGTCCAACCCCTCACATCTGACCCATCTGGATGTGTTTGGTTCTGGAGCTGCTGCAGGAGCTGCTTTCTGCCAGCAGGAGTCACCGTTTACATTGTTTCCCCTCAAACTGAACTTATGATGAGAATGATTTGAATTATAATTAAGTTCAACTGGATTTAAAGAGAAATATATTAGATTTCTACATTAAACGTCTAAAAATTACCCAACCTTTGTTCTGTGTGTTGTTGAGTCGTGTTCTTACATCATCCCAAATGTTTCCTTTATGTAACGGTGTGTTTCATTCGGTCTCCCGTCACCAGTGTTGTATGGTATAAAACATCACTATGGTTTAAAGTGAATGTCACCCATATAAATAGTGCCTGAGTAAAAGTCTTAACATATCAATGTTAAATGTACTTAAAAGCAAACTAAACATAGATGCATGAATATACTGAATATAATTGGTCGCATTGATCTGATAATTGGACATTAATGAAACACTCAAACAAAAATTTGAATATTTCCATGTATAAAACAGAATCTGTTTGATTTTTTTTTTTTTCAGAATGTATGTTATGGCCAAACATGTTAACACACGTTAAATTCATATATGAAGATAAAATATACAAAATATAATATGTACACAATTAATTCTTAAGTTGTATGTTTGGACCATGTATGTTAACTAGACTGTATTTAATGAATAAATGCAAGTTTGTTGAAACATTTCCTAAATTATTGGGGGGTTTTGTTCATTCTAAATACATTTTATATTTACATTTTGACGGGTTCTGTTTAGCTCCTTCATGTCCACTGCAAGTTCCAAACTGTATGAACGTTCCATTGCACGTTCTCTGGTTTGTTTTTGTCTGAGTGCAATGAAGCGCACCATGATTCCATACAAATCTCTGTCCTGTCATGAATCACACACATGATGTTTGTCCCATGGAGCGAATCGAAGCCCTTCTGCATCTGAAGTGACAATAAAATCCTCAAAAATTAAAGTCCCTCCTCGAATCACCACATGGGGGCGCCACTGCTGCTGGTTTAAATCCCAACTCATTTCAGGGTTGACTTTCAGACTGGATCTTCTGGGCCAAGAAGGAAGTTAAGTCACCTCTGACCTGAATGCTGCTCCCTAAGCAGCCTGGGTCAGAGGTCGAAGGTCGAGCTGTTTCTGTTGATCAGTCAGTAACTTAATCACCGCAAATGATGGAGAGACGACAATTCTACAACATAGTTTAAAATTAAGCCATTAATTACTACTATTTATTTACTACCAATTAAACATTTAATCAATTATTTATTTAATTAATTAACATAACAAAGCGTGTGGAGCCGATTACATTTTTTTGTCCAAGTGCGGAATCAAATCAGAAAAAATATGTTATTTTCAAGAGAACAAAACATTTGGTGGAACAGAGTGAAAAAACTAAAAACTGGATACATTTTTTGTGTTTTACCTGCGTGAAAACCCAAGATTATTTTTTTTCTATGTTGAATGACTGTAGAATAGACTTAAATTTAGTTTTTTTATATGTGTAGAAAAAAGAAAACTTCTGTGTTAAATTGCGTGAAATGAGTGAAAAATGTTTATGTGTGGAACCCAGGAAAAAAAATAATCCTGTCAGGAACGACTGAAAAGAACTGAGTTAAGAGAAATGGAAAAAGTTTTCTTTTTGACATTTTTTTTCTGTGTGGAACAATTGAAATATTTTGTGTAAAACAAAGAAAAATTGCCCTGAATTTATTCATTTATTATTTTTTTTTCCACTTGTTTTTCCTGTGTTTATCACTGACAAGTTTAACCAGGATAATCTCGCTAAATTTTGTAATTTTTCTATCAGTCAGTGAAAAAATGAAATCAAATTTCAGGAGGAAAACTTTTTTTTTTTTTTTTCGTGAGAATTACTTTTCCATGTGTGAATCCGGGTGAAAATTTTAGTTATTCCTATGTTTAAAACGAGTACTGGAAAAATGAGTCTCACAAAAAGAAGTTCAGTCGGTTAAACTCACCTCACTCAACTATTCTGAATTTTATTTATTTATCTATTCTCCCATGATCTGTTATAAATCTGATCTACAATTTACTTCCAGGATAAAAATTTCAAGTGTGAAAATTTAGGAAAAAAAATCTTAATATTTCAATAAAAAACAGAATGTTTTCAGAAAAAAAATCTGAATTATTTTGCTCCTAGAAGATGTCTTTCTTTCTAACAGATTTCACTGTCAGTACCAGGTTAACACGTGGAATTTCTTCAATGTAGAAAAACGAAAAGATCTGATGGTTTAGAGAAAATAAGATGAATTTTTAGAAAAAATATTCTGTATCTTCAGAAGAAAAAAAAACTAAATTTTTTAAAAATCTGAATTTTTGAGCGAAAAAAATCTCAATTTTTAGACATGGTAAGCAAAGTGTCCAGAATGAGGAACTACAATTTTCAAGAAAAAAAAAAACGTTCCTTCATATTATATTCATCGTTGTCTTTGCATCTTCTTGTTCTTTTTCCGTGTGTGAATTTTTGTTATTCTTCTGGTTAAAACGAGTATAAGAAAAACTTTGGAAAATGAGCCTCTTCTCACCTACACCCACCTAAAAAAAGACATTTTATTTCTGTTCTGTGTGCTGATAATCAAAAATATCTTTTTTTGCAAGATAAAACATTCAAGAAACCAACTGATTCTTATATGAACAAAGGTTATTTATGAATTAGTTTATTTAGTCTTCATTATTTATTTACAATCCTAAAACAGAGCCACAGCCACATGAACCTGAGCAGAACCAGAACCTGCAGCCTGGCTCTGTTCACAGGATCAGTACAAACCTGAACACAGAGCCTGATCCTGGATCAGCGTCACTGGTTCAGACAGTCCTCCAGCACCGAGCTGCTCGTCCTGCTGTGGGACAGATGAGTACAAACTGTCACTTCCTGTTTCCTGTCCTGTTTTCTCTCTTCTTCTGTGGTTTCCTGTCTCCGTCTTTTTGTCCCATCTTGTCTTTTTATTTCCCGTCTTCTTGTTTCATCTCATCAGGATCTGGCTGCTCCTACACCGTCCTGTTTCTTCCTGTCCCGGTCCAGCTTCGTCTCACGTGTCATCGTCTCAACAGCGCTAGCAGATAACTCCTCCCCTCGGAGTGTCCATCATGTCTGGTTGGCTGGAGAACGGCCTGGGACTCATCGGCCCGCCTCCCACCAAGAACCCCACACCTCCCTCTTCCCCTCCCACCCCGTCGTCCTTCTCCGTCCCAGCATGCATCCTGCCCGACACTGACAGCAGCCGGACGTCAGAGTGTGCGTTGGCCACCGTGTGGCGCCGCACACCGCCAGACTTCTCCAGGTAGGCCTCGCCCTCCTGCTCCACCAGCGGAGCCAGAGACGACGAGTCGGAGGAGTTGTGATGCTGCGTGACGGTGATCTCCGGCTGGGACTGGTCACCTAGCAACGACCCTGACGACCGCAGATGGCGGGACTCTGAGGAGGAGACGGAAAATAAACTTTTATTAAACTGTTTAATAAAGATAAGATCTCAAAGGCTCCACATGTCCAACACAATACTTCTGCAATATTTCTACTCTAACAGCGTTTTTCAAAGTCAACACTAAAACTGAATTACTGGAGTTCTGCACCGCGGTAAGTAAGTTCAGGAGAAAGCTGAAGAGTTCAGAAGTTACAAGAATGACAACAACAAAATAATACCAACAGTTTATGATGTGTGTGTTCCTGCAGGTTCTTCTCAGGATTAACTCCTGTGTGAAATGTTCATAGATTGGTATTATGTCTCAGTGCAGAAGTGCTGCGTCGCCTGAGTGGCCTCCTGCAGTGAAAACCTCCCTGTTTCCATTCACAGCACGGATTAGGACGATAATCTGATCAGCCGTCAGTGCTGCGCTGAGTTCACAGCAGGTTTGAGTTTGTTTGTGAAACCTGCTCGAAGGAATTTAACATTCTCCTGTGAGGAAAGCTGCTGCGCTGCACTAACCGAGCACACACACACACACACACACACACACACACACACACGAGGGCTTGAGTTTGTGTTTGTGTTAGCATCTGTTAGCCACACTGTTAAAAGGTGATGTGGAGATATTTAAGATTTAACTCCTGTTTCCTGCCTCTGACTTTACTAGACTAAAACCATTTCAAGGAATCTAACACGTTAATTGTCTGTCTGAGTGATTTATCAATGCTGCACTGACCCAACAGCAGCTGCTGCCTGTTGTGCAGGACGTTGCTGAGATACGGAGACACGACGATCTCCACCAGGCGCTCCAGCTGGTAATACTCCAGACTGGGACCAGCAGACTCATGGATACCCTGACAGACAGAGAGAAGATGTACTCAGAGCAGTTCAACACTTATTTTGAAAAACTTTCTGAGTCTCGTTTCTTTAGACAGGAGAATAAAAAGGTTTCAGTTGCAGCTGCATGTTGGAGAAACACAGAACTATCTACGAGGAGCTCGAACATGTGGGAGTGTTTACCTGCAGCACCAGCAGCATCTGTGTGACAGGTGGAGGGACGGAGGCTGCAGCACCCAGAGTCTCCTCCAGGTGGAGCTTCAACAGCACCAGGTCTCTGAAGGCCACCAGAGCCATCTGCCTCACGGTGAGCTCCTGCCCCTGAACACACACACACACACACACACACACACACTTAGGCCACACAGAAGGACCAGTAACACAACATCACCAGACTCCATTCACAAATGTGGTGATTTTAAGAGTTGTTGAGTTAAAACAAACTTTATAACGTAGTGAAACTGTGTCTCTGACAGATTCTGACTCATTGTGTCCTTGTTGTAAATTCAGCATTAAACCAGAAGCTGAAGTTGTTTGTCTCCTTGTAAAAAGTGTCAGTTTGTGGCAGCATGTCTGTACCAGCCTGTCTGCTTCTGTGTCTAAAGTGCTAAAGTCTTACCTGCCAACATTGATCAGCTGTTTGAACACACTGTTTACACTGATTTCACCATTTACACTCCATTTATGAAAGAAGAAACATGTTATTGATCTAAACATGTCACATGTTACAAAGACACTAAACAGGAACAATATAGGCGACTTCTTTGTCCCCGTGGAGAAAGTCCCCAGACTCCCTTAACAAATGTGTCAGTTTAGTGAGTTGTTGAGTTGGAGACACTTTATAAACTCTGTGAAACTCTGTCTCTGACTCATTCTGCAGTATTTGGACCTTCTTGTTCATTCAGCAAACATTTTAGTTTGCTTCAGGTGTAACACATTTTATTTATTTCTTTATGTGAAAGACGTATCCAGTGTGGCAGTGATGTACGTGTATGTTTACATGTAAAGTGGGGACTTAAGATCGGATTGCTGGAGGTCACTCAGGTGCTCTGAGACCTGTTTCATGCCGGGTGTGAAAGCGGTCCACTTGAGATCGGATCACACAGAGGCTGTGAGCTAAGTGCTAACATGCTAATTTTAATATCTAAGCAGCCTTCAGTTAAGAATCTGATTATAGATCTCATCTTATCACAGTGTTGGTAAGTTTGATACTATCTAACGCAGATATTGGTTCAGTGATATGAAGTATTGATCCGTCTGATGACCAGATACGTCTCTGTGACTAAGTGTGAATGAAGAAACGTTGTGTTAACACAACGTGTGTGTACCTGGACGGGATAAAAGATGGCCTGCAGCGTGGGGAGGATCTCTGTGAAGAATCTGTCCCACATGTCGGCGAGGACGGCGAGCTGCTCGTCACCTACGGGACACAACAGGTGGTTACCATGGAAACACGGCACAAACACCACAGGAGCATCTTGAACATCCCCGACACACCGGAGGACCAAAATCTAACCTCAACTTAATGTTTGTGTTGTCCACAGCACACAACACAACACAACACAACACAACACAACACAACACAGGTGGATTAAAGCTTTTTCCAGGATTAATCGTTCTTTGTTCCTTATTTTTGTTCTAATCTGTGAAACAGGTGGGAAACATTTTGTCAGGTGAGAAGTTACGGTGCCCCCTGAAGGTCATGCTGAGAACTGCTGTTATCCGTCTGAGTCGTGTTGCTGTGGATCGGACACATCGACCTCTTCGGTGATCTGCGGCGCCGGACAGAAGCCGGCGAGGTCGTTGTGTTCGATCCATAATGACGCGGCTCAGAAGGAAAAAGGTTTTTGACGGAATGCAGAAGTGTTCTCAAAGACCTCTGACCAAGACCTCTGTAGAGAAAACAACATCTAGCCGGGATTATATTTCTAAAATAATTTTCTTTTTTTATCTGTGGAAGAAAGTTTGAGTAAAAACAAATACTTTTTTTCCTCATTATCACAAATGATACATTTTTTTGCAGATAAAAAAGAAAAAAAAAGAAATTTTATCCTGGTAAAACATTTTTTCTCCAACACTGACTGACATGTTTGAACCAGGCAGGTAGTTTCAGCAGCTGCTCAGTCTGATATTACAGGAGAGGAAACATGAAAACTGTTTGTGTTTCCAAACATTTCAACCTTGTGATCTCTTCATTTCTGGCTTCATACTGTTACTGTGTTGGTTTGGTGATGTGAGCGAACGTTTCATGAGCTCGCTGTCTGTCAGTGTTATATATTATATGTTAATATTTCTGCCCCTCTGCTTCAGAAACTCCTCTTAAAGGCTGTTAGAGTCCTCGTCTCCTCTCTTAAGACGCTTTGTGAAAAACTTATCTTTATTCTTAGAAAACGTCGAAGATTGTTCGTGAATTTTCGTCGCCAGGAACCCTAACCCTACCATGTCAAAAGAAGGGTTCACTTATTTGTTTGACTTTTTTAAATGTTTAAGTCGGTAAGTTTTGTTGTTAAGTTGCGTGGCGATAAACAAACTGAGTACATGATGCTGAGTGAGTTAAAAACACAGTATGTGATTACATATCATGTGTCCTGTGTATTATTGTGTGTTATCTCGTGTTAACAGTGATCCTCGTGGAGTGGGAGCTCTCTTCTCTCTGAGGATCTCTGTCTAATTGACCGTGCTGGATCCTGCAGGGATTGGCTGGCTGCCCCTGATGACATCACGGCAGATTGGCTGAGTCTTGGCTCCTTCTTCACTTCCACGAGAACAGAAGTCGAGGAGAGTCATCGTCCTGACCGCCCTCGACCACGAGCGTCTGTCTCGTTTAATACAGAGTGAACTGATGTCAGAGTTTGGTTTGCTGACCCGTTAACTTTAACGCTGGTTTCTGTCCTGTTTAGTTTAGTTTAGATATCGGATCACATCAACGAGCAAACAGAAAAGACGTCGAGCTTTTGAATCTGTCGTCTTATTTTTACATTAGATTTGAATTCAGAACCTTTAAGGTCACGTTGGCTCACCAGAGTGGACGAGGACCTGATCCAGAACTTCAGACAGACCTCGAGTCAGCAGCTGGTTCTGAAACACACACATTAGTTTCATATGATTACATCTTTAGATGTTTCATTCTTCATGTGCATCAGCATAGTTACAATTATAAAACAAGTTAAAGCGGATCAACAGTTACTGATTAAAAGAAGTTACAGGTGTAAATATTTTCTGTATCTTGTCATTCTTACTTTGTCTTTAAGGAGTTAGTAGGATAATACACATTCATACAGACAACAGCTTGACAATATAAACAGATGAATTCTAAATTCTTGAATGTTTTTGTCGTACACATTGATTGTGATCAGCTGCAAGTTTCAGTGAATATGTGAAGACTGTTTCTACGGTTACAGTTTCCTGCAGGACATGAAGTCTGAGACACATGATGACGAACTTCTCCATTGTTTGTGAAGAACTTTGTAAGTTGTGTTAACATTTTAAACCTGAACAGGATCAACAGCGAACGTTATGATGTTGAAGGTTTCAGAGCTCCGTTAGAACAAACAGGAAAACAAGTGACCTGCGACCTCGAGGGAAGCCGAGGTCATCGTCTCGCTCGCTGCAAACATTTGATCTGGAGCTCGAAGCTTTTCCCCGACGTCAGATCAGTGAGGACAGGACGGATGCTGAGCGGTCTCAGGATGTGGACAGGAAGGACACGTCAGCTGTGAGACGGTCACAGTCAGGTGTGACAGGAAGTCTTCCTCCGCTGTCGTCTCTGAACAGGAAATCTGTCCACTTCCGGCTCATCGTCCTCGTCACAGGTCACCGTCTGAGGGCCGGAGCGATTAATGAGGAGGATCAGGAGCCGCTCAGCTGATCAGCGACTGCAGCTTCAGGTCGGAGGAGGCAGCAAGCAGCTTAGTCTGACTCCAGAGCTGCTGAACTCAGCCTCTCACCACCCTGTTGTCCAACGCAGGACTGTTTATAGACGACCTCTTCACCTCGCTCAATCAGCTGATCTGGCTAAAGTCCACGTCTTCAGATATCACGGCTCACTTCAACCAGTCAGAGTCCCACCAGCTGGTGAATCAAAGTCTTCCTGAGTCAGAACATGTTGTCATGGAGGAAAGTCTTCAGCGTTGTTCTTTGCTCCTCGTTCAGTGAAATAAACTCCAGGTCTGATTGTACTGATGCTACAGCAGCTACGCTAACCTCGTCACCTGAACACACCTGCAGCTTCCTCAGAGGTCGTGATTGGTTCAGACACAAGCGTGAAGTCCAACAGAAGGATTAAATCCAGCTGCCTCCAGATGTGAACGTGTTGCTGCACTTAGAAAACCAGCGGTCCGAATAAACCCGTCTCACAACCGTCTGTGATCCTAATCAGACTGGCGCTGAGTCACATGAGCGCCGAGGTGGCACGCAGCTGAACATCTTCAGTATGCAGCATTCAAATCAATCTGAAACCCAGCAGCTGGGAGCTGAACGAGTTGATGCTTGTCCAACAAACTTCTCCACCAGACAGATAAACATCTTCACCGTCTGCAGCCGACTGAGAGCTTCACATGGCAGCATCAGCTCAGACTGAAGGAGCCTCACACCTCAGTGACACCTCACGGTCTGCTGAACCTGGATCAGTTCAGACAACACTGAGCTGCTGTTTCTCACAGGTGTGGACACGGACAGAGGACAGAGGAGAGAGGAGAGAGGAGAGGAGAGAGGAGAGGAGAGGAGAGAGGAGAGAGGAGAGGAGAGAGGAGAGAGGAGAGGAGAGGAGAGAGGAGAGAGGAGAGGAGAGGAGAGGAGAGGAGAGGAGAGGAGAGGAGAGGAGAGGAGAGGAGAGAGGAAAGGAGAGGAGAGAGGAGAGAGGAGAGGAGAAGAGAGGAGAGGAGAGAGGAGAGAGGAGAGAGGAAAGGAGAGGAGAGGAGAGGAGAGAGGAAAGGAGAGGAGAGAGGAGAGAGGAGAGGAGAGAATGTGTGATCCTGCTGATTGAGTCCAGTTGTGACGAGGACTCCGGTGTTGCCGTGGGGTTGATAACAATGACTGATGATTTTAGAAACTATGTCTGTTGAAGGATTATTTCATACACTAACATATTAGATATATAATCATGTTAGTTTTACTCTTAAATATTAAGAACAGTATCAACAGAACCAGCATCGTCACTGATGACGAATCATTACTGTAACAAACACAGATGCAGGAAGTGGAGCGACCGCAGTGATGTTTCCTCTGACTGCTGAGAACAAACACACCTGTCAGCTCAGTGAAAGTGTTTCATGAAGAGGAGAACAACAGGAAGTAGTGACTGAGTACCTGGAAGTAGTCTGTGATGAAGGAGCCCATCTCGGTTTTAAGGAGCCACCTGCAAAGACAGGAAGGAGTTCAGGAGGGAGCGACAGGTTCCCTCTGCTCACCTGCAGCAGCTCAGCACCTGTTACACTTCACTGACTGAGAACTGTTCCGTGTCCTCATGAGACAGATTCTGAATCCACACAGGAACATAAAACAGGTCGAATAAAGTAAAAACATAATAAACATGTGAAGTTTCCTAAATTCAGCTGCTGTTTGTTCCTGTTTGACAAAGAGGAAACATACTGTGACATCAGACGTCACACGGCTCTGCTCGTCTCTCTGCTCGTCTCTCTGCTCGTCTCTAGTTTCTGTCGTGTCTGAGTTTTACAATGAAGAGAGAAGAAGACGTCTTCGTTACCTGATGCTCTCGTTAAGCGTGTACAGCTCATTGGTCTGCAGTGCTCCACCCTGGAACACCTTGATGACAGCTGATTGGACGCTGAGGACACACAAACAAACGCAGGTCAGCTCAGAGGTCATCAGGTTGTGGATCATGTGGATGAGCAGGGAGCTCATCTGGACTCATGATCACAGATATGTCACATAAGACTCAAGTGAAGTACAAGTATCTTAAATCTAAACACAGGACTTAGTTACATTCTACTGTCGCCTCAAGGTTTTAAACAGAAATGTGTGATTGGCGTTTTGCTGCTCAGTAGAAACTCCTGCAGCGTCTCAGTAAAACAAACTGAGCCTGGAAAGTTGTTTCTCGGACAGTTTTTCTGTGTCGGCTCGGCGTGTGACGGTCGGCACATGTGACTCCGCTGGTTGACAGGACGTGGCCCGGCTGCCACCTCCACTTCCTACTAAACATCCTGCCCGGCGCTGTGGAGAGCAGGAAACGGGCCGAAGACTCAGAGGAGCTGCAAGTTTCAGCTGCTGAGCCCAAAACACCTCACCACAGAACGTGAGCTGCAGGCCCGACGCTCAGAAGTATGTGGACACTCTGATGCCACCAGCAGAGAAGCTGGAGGATCTCAGGTGATCGTAGCTTTAATACTTTCTTTCAATGTCAATTTGTTCAAAGAGGAGCGAGAGTCTGCGGACGCACAGCGCGTCTTCTACCGGCTGAAAATCCCTCATCTCCTCCTGATAGGAGGCAGAAACTCAACGGACGGACTCGGCTGTGACCCGTCTCTGGACCACTGTGATGAAAGTCTCACACCTCCTGTAACTTCGACCCAACAGGAAACCGTCTGACCTTCAACAGAACCAGTTCTTCTCTCTGGAGCAACACGAGACGGCACCTTGTCCTCTGTGTTAAGCTGATGTTTGGACCCATAACACACACACACACACACACACACACACACACACAGTTGTGTCCTAAACATGAGGATAACATCTGGACTCTGTGGGGTCAGACAGTGTACAGACTGAACCTGTGTGGTGGGTTTGGGTTCTGATCCAGGTTCAGATCTTTACTCGCAGCAGGAACATCACACAGCTTTCTGGTTCTCTGACCTGTTCCACACTCTGGTGTTGGAGATCTGTAGCGCAGGTGAGCTGGCATGGAACCGGGCCAGGTCTGACAGAACCGGAGAACTCATAAAGCGCGGCCTGGGACGCCGGAAAGATCCCATCATGCACCCTGGCTGCTGAGGAGAGAGGACACAGACGTTAGATTAAAAAGCATCAGCAGCTTCACAGTGAGGTGTCTGATTAATCATCATGATTAATGTGGATAAAGACCAGAATCAGAACCAGCAGAACAGACTGTCTTCACTAAACACTCGTTTGTATTATCACCTCATTAATATTGTTGATGTTGAAATTTTGAGTTTAAATCTTAGAAAAAAATGTAACTGTTTCAAACATGTTGACGTCGTCATCATCAGGAGACAACGAGCTGTTAAAGGTGCTTTCAGTAGGAAAAGGAGATTTTTGTGTCCGTCTCTGGGATCATTGGTCGGGTCCTGGGTCGGGTCGTGGGTCGGGTCGTGGGTCGGGTCCTGGGTCGGGTCATGGGTCGGGTCGTGGGTCGGGTCCTGGGTCGGGTCGTGGGTCGGGTCCTGGGTCGGGTCCTGGGTCGGGTCCTGGGTCGGGTCCTGGGTCGGGTCCTGGGTCGGGTCCTGGGTCGGGTCAGAGCTTCTTTAATGAGACGATGAGCTCATAAGATTCAGACGAGCGGACCGTTACGTTCACGCTGCTCTGACAGATTAATTTATCTCATTATCTCAAGATTACACATAAAATTTACGTCGTTATCGCAGGAAAAATGAGAAAATAAAACGTTCAGCCTGTGACTTTATGTCTACAGCTCTGCAGGGATCATCTCAGAGGTGTTGAGATGTTTTGTACTCAGTTCTGCAGAGGAAGTGATTAAAGTGCTGCTGAGCTGCTCAGACAGGTGGACGGCTGCTGTCAGCAGCTCTGTGCAGGGTTTACTTCCTGTTGTCAGCAGCGTCGACTCATTTAGAAACACAGTAACATCGTCTTTCTTCGGACCGCAGCTTCCTGTGGAACGGCGCTGACCCGAGATCAGCCTGTTTGTTTACAGCACAGACATCTCACTCTGCCTCGCTTTCCAGAACCCACAGACGGCCGGGCTGCTCTCAGTTCTGACTCAGTGACAGCGTTCACGCTCGGCTGCCGCCACACGAGCTCGCATGTATTTCTGTACATGAACATTTGAGTTTCTTAGAATCGGAGTCGTTTACTGTCTGTTAAATATAATCTCTTTTTTTTCTCTCAAACCGACATGGCCACAAATTTAATTTAGTCGCTGTGGGAAGATTTCAGAGACTGTTTCTGACGTGGTGCGTTTGTGTGTACGTGCAGAAAAACAAGGAAATAAAACGTTGTTGTGTCATGATTACAGAGTGATAGAGACGTTTTCATGGCAGGAGAGAGAATGACTCAACACTAATTGTATGTTGAAGTGAAAGGAAATATCGTCCTTTAGAAGAGTTTCAGTCTGCTCTCTCACTCAAACTTGTTCTTACATTCTGTCCCAACATTAAATCCCACAGCTTCACAGCTCCACTGGAGGCCACACAGATCTCAGATCAGAGACGTCTCAAGCATCTACAGAAACAAACAGTCCAACAGCTGCAGAGGAGGAGACGCCTCCCTGCGTCTGCCCGAGCACAGACGAGCTGCACGTGAACCACAGACCAACACGACCCACCAGGAAGTTCACGTCAGTGTCGCTCTGCATCTCACATCCACATCAGCCACCAGCTCACAGCTGCAGGAAAGTTGTTCTGTGGGAGTTTTAATGATAGTTAAAGTTTGTAACTTCCTGCAAAACAATAATAAAATACTCAACCTGACCTCGCACGAACATTTACTGCAGGAGAGAACCAGAGTCTCTGCTGAGTGCTGAGCTTAGTCTGAGTCTCTTCTCAATCCAAACACACACAGAAGGGGTGTCAGAACCCACGAACCAGGACCAGAACTTCAGACAGACCTGGACTCATCTGTCACGACACAAATGTTCACAGACTGAATGTTTTAAAGTTTTCTTTCGGCGACTTCCTTCCCAACTCTCTGCTGGACGCTTTAGGAGCAGGTGACCAAATCAAACGCACCTTTACTCTGACATCGTTGGAGACACAACAAACCTTCTAATATATTAGATTGGACCAGCAACAACATTTCACCTCAAACTGCTGAAAGAAAACACAAAACAACAGTTGTGTTGCAGCAGAAGTTGAGTTCAGCAGTTTAACGAGGTCGGAGTGTCGCACGGCTCCAAGTCTTCGACTCCTCCTCGTCCTAAAGAGGTCGACCTCAGAGCCGCTCCCGTTCCCAGCCGCGTCTCCGTCCAGGACGCCCAGGTGGCTGATGGGATCTCACAGCCCAGTGTGTGTCCACAGGCTCTGGCTGTGCCGTCGCCTCTGATCACAGCCAATGAGAGGCCTCGTGCTGACAGTCAACACAAACACACTATTGTTTATTCGGGTGCGTCCTGCCAAAGCCAGAGGAGGTCGATAAATACACATTTCTCTCCGAGCTGGCGAGTGGAGAGGAGGAACGACGAGGAGAGACGGACGTGTCTGCAGGAGCAGGAGTGCAGACGCTGTGAGGATGGTTCATATGTTACACTTCTACACAATCTTTACTGAAAGAACATCAAAACTGGTAACGTTTCTTTAATCCATCACTGGGTTTTCTTCCTGAGGACTGCATCAGTTTTAAAGTGTTCATGAAGAACAAATCTTAACAACCAATCTTCAAACTAACTCCACAAAGAACCACAACACCACACAACAGAACCACACAACACTAACCCTGACTCTCACTGCTCGGAACCGTTCCTGAGAAGACAGAACACCTGGACGGGCTTCATGTGAGCAGTGAAGTTCTTTGTCTCAGCTGATGTCGGGTTGAACTCATAACGTCCAGAACCGTCTGACAAACACCACGCTGACGACTCCAACAACCGGTCGAGGACATTACAGCTTTAGTTCAGCTGAGACACAATGAAGACGTGAGTCAACTGAGCTTCACTTGATACTGTGCAGGTTGGAAAGAAGCTTCTGCAGCAGAAGATCATATTACGTTCTGATTAATGTTTCCACGACCAGGGGGACGGTGCAGAGTCGTCACGCTGACAAATCATTTCCACTTCAGACGGGTGCGTGCTAACGCTGTTAGCTTAGCAGCTACAGTGAAAGTTTTTCCTTCTAAAAAGGTTGAATAACATTTTTACATCAGTTTGACAGCTGCATGTTTTAAATCAAGTCTCCAGCTACTTCAGTTGTTCAGGAGGAGGAGAGGATGAGAAATAATGAATTCTATATTTTTTGGGTCAATCGTTTCTTTTGAGGTGAAACAAAAGCAGCAAACGCATCAGAAACAACTTCACACAGCTCCAACCCAACAACCCAATCAGGAAACTAAACTCCAAACCACAAAGATTCAGTTAGAAGAGCAGAAAACGTGTGACCTCGTGTTTTCATCTGACAGCTCAGCAGGTCTGAAGCAGCAAATCTCCATTTACATTTACTGTTGTTTCATTCACAACATGTTTGTTTGTGTGATTCTGAAGTGAATCAATCGTCAATGGACGTTTTCATCAATGGGGTCAATGTTTGAGAACCATAAAGGATCAATCAAAACACCAATCAGAGCCGCCTGAGAGCCGCGAACAGCCCATCACCCAGCCGGAGGGGAGTGTGTGTGTGTGTGTGTGTGTGTGTGTGTGTGTGTGTGTGTGTGTGTGTGTGTGTGTGTGTGTGTGTGTGTGTGTGTGTGTGTGTGTGTGTGTGTGTGTGAGTGTGTGTGTGTGTGTGTGTGTGTGTGTGTGTGTGTGTGTGTGTGTGTGTGTGTGTGTGTGTGTGTGAGTGTGTGAGTGTGTGTGTGTGTGTGTGTGTGTGTGTGTGCTCAGACCCTGCCAGGGATGTCAGGTTGTGTGTGGGAACAGGACCGTGTGTGCACAGTTCACCACATGTAGCGTTCACAGGATTTGGTGGTATCAGCACACACACACACACACACACATACACACACACACACATACACACACACGCACACACACACACACATACACACACACACATACACACACACACACACACACACACGCACACACACACGCACACACACACCATCTCATTGCAGCGACACAAAGAGCGTCTCGTTTCAAGAAGATGATTCACTCGGGGAAGAGAAACGAGTATCTCACCTCCTGCTCTGTAAACGTGGGCGCCAGGCGTCATCATGTATGTAACTGTCACCATGACGACCCATCTGGTACACACCAGAACCAGCCATCAAAAAAAGGTCACCCCCCCCATCACCGTCACCTCGCCCTCCGTCAGAACCTCCTCCACTGTCTCATCGCTTCATGCTGCTTCACTGTCAGCATCTCATGTCTAAGTACTTCAAACACAGAACCAGTTTGGACTGAATACAGTCGGTTTAAAAGTTTGAGAGTTCTGAGAAACTCCAGGAAGGTTCTGGTACCAGCCAACCACCACTAACACCACACAACCACATTTTTGTAGATATAAATCAAACCAGCCACAACATGTGAATCAGCTGCTGACAGGTGGAACTTGTTGCCTTTGGATGGAGCCAGGCTAGCTGTTCCCCTCCGTTTACAGTCTTTATGCTAAGCTAAGCTAACTGGCTGTTAGCTCAGTTTCAATGTAAGGACGTGAGAGTTAAATATCCTCATTTAAGTCTCATTGAGTGTCTTTCTACATGTCAGATGTTTCCTTTAATGTAAAGGCTACAGAAGCAGGAGGTTCTCTGAGCAGCGTTAAGCTGCTGTAATCCTGCTGCTGTCGGTCAGCAGACGAACCAAACGACAACTTCACCAGCTCAGCTCAGTCACTGCTGGACAACAAGATGAACACACAAAGACAAACACAACTCTCCCCTGAACTGACAAAACACAACGATCTGCAGTGATGGAGCGTCAGACTGAGAGTTGGGCTGCAGTTTCATGTGTTAGTGTGTTAGCATGAGTGCTAATCCTGAAACAGAAGCCCCCTGTCATGAGGAAGTACTCAGAGACTAATGCAATTAAGGCCTGAGTCAGACACACACGCACACACAGAGAAATTAGCTGATATAACATTGACATGATTCTCCAAACGCACAATTTTATTTCTAACATCGTCATTCGGTTTGACAATCAAATCTGGATCAGTAAAAGTCAGCAGATGTTTCGTTTACTGTCCTTTGACAAAGACTGGAATATTTCACAGCAGCAGCAGCAGTTTGACTTTATCCTGCAGGTCTGACCAGCACAAAGAATATTCACCAACAACAATCCAACAAACAGCAGAAGTTCAGTTTGTCAAATCTGTCCAGAGTGAACCCTCCTCACCAACTGATCAATAAAGGATCTCTGACAGAGTTTCCTCAGAGCGAGGTCGTCTGCTTCTGAGTTACTACTGACTGAACACAGGAGAGTCATTTGTTTGTCTGTGTTGCGTTCAGCTTCACAGTCGCAGCTCAGCAGGAAGCAGCAGATCGTCAGACTTCAGCATCACTGTCAGGAGTGAGACGTCTCCTTTCTCTCTCATCTCTGTTCAGACAGGATGCACAGTATGGAGTTTTTCAACTGATAAACAGCTAATTACACATTTTCACATGTTAAAAAGAAGTTCATCAACTGTTGAGCATCAGCTGACGTGTAGTGAAGAAAGACAGACGTTTCAGATCTCACAGCTCTAACACGCCGCGACGCGACTGTCCGTCATGAGGACGACCACAACTTTCTTCTTCTTCTTCTTCTCTGTGTTTATTCACAAGCTGCACTTGATGAGCATCAAGTTCAACATTTATGCTTCATATTCATCAGCTGTGACGTCACAGATACAGACAAACAGCCGATAACACACATTTTCTAACATCAGGCTGATCATTTCTCCACAATCTTCAGTTTCACTTTAAACTGACTGACGATGTTCGAACTCCTCGAGGAGAAACAGAAAGTCTTCACTAGTCAAGTCTTCTTGTGATTCAGATCCACAGGTCCAAACCTGAGACGACTGCAGATCATCTGACCCAAATGTTGATTCTACACATTGACACTACAGACAGAAGCCAGATGTCAGCAGGTTGTTTGGTGTGTGTGAAGCACATTTGGATCATAACAGGATCGAAACAGAACTGAGAACTGACTCGGAGTCAGTTAATGTTCTTGTAACAGATAAAACTGTGATCATTCAGCCGACTCATCGGACTGAATGTCACAGTTCACAATATTTCAGAGATCAAACATTGATTATTAGCTGAGACGTTACTAATTTAATCTCAGATTACACAGAACTGATGAGCAGAGCAACATTCTGCTTCACAGTCAAACTTCAACATGTGACATATTAAAAACTTTTTAAAAGAGCTTCTGACAGAAAACACACTGAGCGCTTCGTTACGTCAGATCACACTGAATAATGTAAAACTGTTAGTTTAAAAGGTTTATTTTATATCAATATGGATTCCATGTTCTCATAAAGCATCTGACCTTCATGTAAACCAGTTTTAAAGGGAAATTCCCCCGAGTTCCCCTCAAACTGTGTCATTATCTCTGAGCCACACCGGCCACTTCTTTAATCCACACCTACTTCTATAAACGACTTCCTGCGTGTTCCCCGAATTGAGGGTGTTCACATCATCACAGGAAGTGGTTTCATCTGAACATCAAACACCACGGTGACACAACGACGGAGGCGTTTAAAACGTGTGTTTGTCCTTTAACTCCACGCGTCCGTCACATGTGGTGAAACCGCCCTGACTTCTTCTGCTAGAGTTCTGATTGGTCCACTGGTCGGCGGGTCTGATAAGTGTCTAGGGGTGCAGTTAACTGCTAGCAAACATGCTAACAGGCTAAGCTAGCTGTGTTGCCTTTGAGGACTTGTTTCTGTCTGTTCGTCTGTGTTTCTTCAGACGTGCACATGTAGGCGGGTAAAATAAAAATACTTGAAGAATCTCTGAACCTGCTTTTGATTTCAACGTTCAACTTCAGAATCTGAGTCGTGACGGCGGCAGCAGCTGAGATGTCGCTTATTTAATCAATTAAATTATACAGAAATCATCCACTAACAGCAATTCATCCTTTTTTTTTTTAACTTGAATGAAACATCAGGCTGTTGAAAGTTTAGTTTCAAAGTACAGCAGAGAGTCGGAGCAGAACCAGATGTTCAGGAGGAGCAAACATCCCGAGTCACATCAGACCGTGATCTGATCCGGAGTGTTCTGATCCGGAGTTGTGTACCGACGGGAGGAGAGCCGAGAGCTCAGAGACAACTTTTTACTTTTAACTTTAAAAATCAATGAAGTAAAAACCGTGTGTGTGTGTGTGTGTGTGTGTGTGTGTGTGTGTGTGTGTGTGTGTGTGTGTGTGTGTGTGTGTCACCTCCTGCTGCTCTGCTGATGAAGTCGTCCTGACAGGAGTCGATCAGTCTGCAGCTCCTCTTCATCATCTTCAGCTCTCAGTCGGAACACATCGCTTCTCTTCCCGCCTCGGAGAACAAACAGTGACCCGTCGTGTCGGTTCCGAGCAGTCAGACCCGCAGAACTTCCTCCACAGACGGACTGAGCTCTCTCACTTCAGTGTTCCGAGCCGGACTGAAACCGTCCGCCGCCTGTGATCAACAGGCTGGAGGCTGCAGCTAACAAGCTACACAAGCTAACTGCCAGCACTTCCGGTACAAGCCTTCAAAGTAAAAGCTCCCCATCGCTTTATTAAACATTGAAAATTGAAAATCCTTCCTCTCCATTAATCTGTAGCTGATTATTCAGCAGGCTCCATCATTACTTATGAATACATACATGAATAAATAGGCAACATACATATATACATTATTATTATCTTATGTTTTATAGCTTATATAATGATTTATTTGGTGTTCTATAAAAATGTACTATTCCCATTATTAATCATACACGTCATAGTGATTTAAGTATGTATTCACCAGCATCGCCTTAAAATCCAGACGGGTCATCATGGCTTCATGTGGACCACATGGACCTCATCTCAGAAAGAGATTGTACAGTTGTGTTCATGAATCTCAGACATGATGTTTGTCAGTTTGTTGTGTTAAAGCTCAGTGAACTACACTGTCTCACCAACACGGCACCAGAACCAACATGGAGCCAACTGGGTCAGAAAAGGTTCTAATCAAGAAGATCATTACAGTAAATCTGCTCATACTGACGACTGCAGTTCTGTGAGAGGAGAGCTGGTTCTGGATGTGTTTCAACCCTGAGTGACTGATGACACACTGAGAGCTGGAGGGAGGCCGCTTCCTGTTTCCCTCACTGGGAAGATATACCTGGTCTCTGTTTTTGAGTTTACAGTCGGTTTGTGTCTCAGGGAACTAACAACCTTCCTCTTCTTCAGAACCTGCTGGAGGCGTCCTGCAGCTCGTGATCCAAACAGAAGTGCTGAAGTTGAGAGTTCAGTCTGTTGCACCGTAAACAACAATTACAGAGTTTATTTTAGCTGCTGCGGGAACAAACTGTCATCAGATGTTCAGCAGGAACTCTTTGCTTTTCTTCAGCTGTTTAATTCAGTTTGATTTCATGATGCGTCTCTGAATACGTCTGTTGTTATTCTGTGTGTGTGAATCTGATTATATTCATTCATCTATTCATGAAACACTTCAGTCAACACTGACTGTCTCAAAATGTCTCAAATCTTTAATAAGTATAATAAATAATGTTTCTTTCAGTGTCAATGAATCTGCTGATTAATATTTGGAATAATTGTGTTTCTATGAAATGTCAAAAACAAAACGTTTCACCAAACCCCCCAAAACAACTTGTCTGGTCTAAAACACAAAGATATTTCAGGTCCATCACACCAGAAGCAAAGTTCTGGCAATTCTGCTTAAAAAACATCAGCAGCAGCTCTAAAATAAATGTTTGACGTGTGTTTACATTCATGTGAAAACAGCCTGCAGGGAAATCATTCAACTGTTCAAAGACGCTATATGTAATACTCTTATTGTGAAGGTGAGCCAGTCCACTTCCTGTACGGATCTGGTTGCAGCTTGACGCAGCGTCCTGCATCGGAGCCGCTGATTGGTTCAGAAAACGTCATCTCATGAATATTCATGAGCGTCACAGCTGAAGAAGTTCAAAACAACAGCAGGAGAAAAACTGTCAGAGTTTGTTAGTTTGACACAAAAGTCACATTTATTTATTTTAAAAAGAAAAGTTAAAGTTCTCACTTCACCTTAAAACACTTCCTGTCAGTGTTTTAATATTTACACAATGTTTTATTAGCTTGTAAAGTACAAACACCTCCAGCTGCCTCAGTGAGATCGTTCAGGTAAAACAGTCACTCACGTTTTTGTAATTAAAGTTTTTAATCTAATTCTGTAACTCAAGTTCACTGTAAAGGCACCGGAGACAGAATAACTGATTACTTTTACCTTTAATACTCAAATAATAAATAATAATAATGTTGATGTGGAAGTTCTTTTGACCATGATTTGACCACCTGTTGAATTTAGCAGCAGGTCACCAGAGCGACTGCTAACTGCTGCTAACTGTATTATAAACACCCATGTGTCCTGTTAGCTTTTTAGCTCAGTTAGCAGTGCAGCTAGTGGGACTACTAGAGGAGTGTTACGCTGTCAGTTCAGGAGCTGGTTAGCATGCTAACTTCATTATATGTCTCTGTAACAACAGACGTCAAACTGTTCGTCTTCATGTTCTGGTGATAATCTTTTACTAAAAATGTATCCACATTGATTCAACATGATAGAAACATTTACTTATAATCAACATGCTCATTATACACACGTCTCTCTGCACCTCACTGCTTCTGGATCTCCTGGTTGGAAACTAAACTGCATCTTGTTGAGTCATAAAAATAATTTCTGCACTGATAATAAAGTAAAATTCAACTTAAATTCAACTAAGTGCGACTTGTTGTGCTGAGCAGAAAGAACGTGTCATAAAAGTTGTTGATTGTTATCTGAGATAAAGAAGCTCAGACAGTTTCTGGGATGTTTTAAAGGAGAAATGTTTCTTGAAAAGACTGCTGACTGGACTTCTGAATGTGGTTGGTTTCCTCTCATCTTCCTCAGCCTGCTTTCACTCAAATAACTCATGTATTGTGTTCATTAAACTCCATTAAAGGCACAGCAGCTCCAGATCTTCACATTAAACATAAACAGAAGGTGACGATCTTCAGTAACGTCGTCTTCACGTCGTCCTCTCAGACACCCGTCAGCTGTGACGTCTTCATGTAGCAGATGGAAGCAGAAAGCTGCTTTATTGAAACCCACAGCAGCAGATTCCAGCGCAGCGTTTTGTCATCGATATAAAAGAAGCTGACGTGAACAGAATATTAATTATTCACTCGCCTAAGACCGACTGGACCAGACCGGACTGCAGGAGACAAAGTGAAGACAAACTCACAGAACTCCTTTTAATACACGTGTGAAGTTCTTTACAGATTAATGATGCAAGTTTTCATTAAATGAAGTCGAAAGCCTGCAGTCATCCAGATACATCAGCCAAACTGTAGAAGAAGATTTACTGGATCATCTTTGCTGAATAAGACCTAGAACACCTCCGTCACATGAGCCACACCTGATGACATCATGTCAAAGGTCAAAGGTCAGCTGTGGGTGTCTGGGCTCACACAGCTCCCTGCAGCAGCCGGACTGCAGCCTCCCTGTTGTTCCTGCGGGCCTCCTGCAGAGGAGAGCTCCCCCACCTGGTGCACAGACAGAACTACATCACACGTGGTCCAACAGGCACCTTACACACAGGTACACACACCTGTGACACCTCACTGAACACTGGAGGCTGTGGAGGATTCACGTCTCCTCAGGTGTGAATCCGGTCTCACCTGTCCTGCAGGGCGCCGTTTGCTCCAGCGTTCTCCAGCAGGAAGCGGATGACCTCTGTGTGACCTTCTGCAGCCGCCACATGCAGCGCCGACCTGCCGTCGTAGTCGACAGCGTTCACATCCACCCCGGACAGGAAGTACCTGCAGACCACCAGAGAAGAAGAGACGGGCAGAAATCTTTAAACTCTCTGATCAGTTGCTTCAGCTCCAGCTTCAGATACGTGTCTCTGCTCTAACGTTCCCACAGCGGTCCAGATTCTGTGACACAAACACACCAAACACAAGCTCTCATCCAGATGTTTGTGTTGTTCTAATCCACAGACGTCACTTTGCATCTTTTGTGTCTTTTTGTTCAGCTGCTCCGAGCTTCTTCTCAGAAAAGCTCTGGTGACGTCGTCGTGGCTCTCTGTCTTTGTCCGGCCAAGGCGACCATGTTCACTCTGTTTTTGTCTCCTATGCTTGATGTCATCATCCACGTCCTGCTCGCTCTCGTGTCCCGAGGTGAAATAAAAACCGACCCGATAGTAAAGCTCAGAGGATCCTGAGTGACCAGCCAGAACTGTTCTGTCTGAAACAAACTCTCTGTGGACACAAAGAGTCCCGAAGAGTGAAGATAAAGAGCCTGACAGATGTCATCAGTTGATGCTGGCTGTCTGAGATAGATTAGTATCTGTGTGTTTGTTGACTGATGTGTTCTGATTATGAAATGTGGTAATATTAAAATGGGACGTCACCTCCTCAGGGCCTGGACGTCTCCTTTGAAAGCTGCCAGCAGGACGTTCATGATCTGGTACCCCTGCAGAGGAGAGGAGCTCTTTAAATACCTCAGCTGTGAGATTCACTGGTCTGGATCAGAACAGAGACGAGGAACCAACCTCAGATTCAGCCTTCCACTGTCTGTAGGCCAGAATCTGCCCGAACGGAGTCCTGATGTCAAAACTGTGCAGCTGAAAGGTTGAAATCAGCTCCTGCGAACAAACGTCTGCACTTTATAACACAAATGTTTGTCTATGTCACAATTTACTCCTTCTTCAAAATACCATGAAAGGTTTAATCACAGAGTAGAGCTTGAAACTAAGAAGTGACCTGGCAGAAGTGAACGGCCCTCCAGGGGTTCCCACAGGCATCCAACTCTGGAGAGAACGCCATCAGACCCAGAACACCAGGAACCACCGCCAGCAGCGAGCCGTGGCTGCTGGACACGGCCGGAACAGACGTCTGCAGCAGAAAACAGCTTCAGATACGAAAGTGAGAGTAAAGATCCATAATATCTGCAGTCTCACACTGAAGCCTGGAGTCACAATAGGAAGAATATATAAACCAAATATGAACCATCAGAAATGATATCGCTGCTCCTTCAATGAGACAGACTGTTAAACCAGACTCCATTCAAAAAACAGGTGATTTAAGGTCGAGTCACCGTAGTTACATCATCACAAAGACTCTTTTCCGGTTCTGCTCCATCTACAGGTTCAGTCAGAACAAATACATATTAACTAAATATACATTAAATAAACATATATATTAACTACATCTGCAGACGCTCTCTTGTGTGGACCCGCTCACTCCTTCATGTAATAACTACAGCAGGACGGAGACCGAACCTTGTAGTGGAAGGTGGTGGAGTAATCCTTCATCCCGGCCACCTGCATCATGGACAGCATATTTCTGGTTGCCGCCGGCGACAGCACCTGGTCACCTGACAGAGGGCAGAGGCCCCCGTTAGCTAACGAGGCGGCCATGGCAGCTCCCGACTCGCAGGTGATCTCCGTCGAGGAACACTTTGAAAATACAGAAGTTAAAATGTTTAAAAACTTCAGCTGTGAAATTATTACTATTGTTAACTATTGTTGTCTGACAAATTATCCCTGAAGATCTCAGTTTAATTTGAATCCTTCATTAAATAATTGTTTTATACCACATTGATTTTACATGTAAGATGATGTCCTGACATGTTTTATTTTATTTTTGTGTGTGTGTATTTTGTAATTTTCTAAATGTTCTGCCTTTCATGTTTTCCCTCTTCTACCTTGATTTTGAGTTGTCTGACTGTTAATCACTTGCTTTGTGATAATTAGTCAAGTCGATTAAACGCTCTCAGCGTCCTCACAGTAACATGAGCTGTGTTCACGAGGCTTCTTAAATAAGAATAACTCTTCAGCCATGTGACACCCTTATGTTTTATCACGAACACAGATTCTTCCTCCGCAGTGAAGACAAACTCACATCATCAGTCACAGTGTCAGTCTGACACCTGGTGGCCAAAAGGTAGAACTACATGCTGTTTAACGTGAAGATGCATTTTGCAGAATTTAGTTTGTTCAGTTAAAGTTGCTGCGGAACCACAAACACACAATACAGAACCAGTTCAGAATATTTGGAAGAACAAACGTTGGACAAACTGACAGGAGGTGAGTTTGTACCTGCAGCATCAGATCCAACGCAGCGGTGATGTCGGCCTTCTCTGGAAAACACTGAGGATGAGGAGGTGAGTTAGAAACAGCGAGAAGAGGAGACGCAGACGATTTTACTATTTATGATCTTTACCTTCTTCTCCTGCAGGTAGAAGGACAGAGCGTGGAGTCTGACGCTGGACTTCCTGCTGCTCTGAAAGCTGAAGATCATTAAACAAAACTCAGTTTACTACGACACACTGACACATGAAGAATCCAGAGGAGGTGAAGTGTTGATTTACACATTTTACACAGTTTCATACAGAAGAGGTTTAGGCCCGCCATGAAAATCTGTTCAAGTTCTGACTTTTTTCTCAGAATAAAGAAGTCAGAACTTAAATGCATATTTTTAAAAATAACAAATGAATGACTAAACGGATCAATTGATAAATTCTTGTCTGAAACGTTCGAGTTGTGTCGTCAGTACGAGAACCTGCTGCAGTTTAAGCTGACGTGCTCCTTGTTGCAGAGCCTCCGGATGACATTCAGAACCTGCAGAACAGACACAGAACCATCAGAACTGAGTGTTGGTTCCTAACAGAACGTTCACAGTTTGTGTCTGAGTCACTTACTGAGTCAAACTTCTCCTCCTCCTCTGCACTGAGCCTCCCCGCCAGCTGCAGACACAACAGCAGCTTTAATGGATGGATGATGGATGATGGATGTATGGATGGATGGATGGATGATGGATGTATGGATGATGGATGATGGATGTATGGATGGATGATGGATGGTGGATGTATGGATGTATGGATGGATGATGGATGTATGGATGGATGATGGATGGTGGATGTATGGATGGATGATGGATGGATGATGGATGATGGATGGTGGATGTATGGATGGATGATGGATGGATGGATGGATGATGGATGGATGGATGGATGGATGATGCATGATGGATGTATGGATGATGGATGAATGATGGATGGATGATCGATGGATCGATGGATGGATGATGGATGATGGATGATGGATGGATGGATGATGGATGATGGATGATGGATGGATGGATGATGGATGATGGATGGATGATGGATGATGGATGGATGGTGGATGGATGATGGATGTATGGATGGATGATGGATGATGGATGGATGATGCATGATGGATGTATGGATGGATGATGTATGGATGATGGATGGATGATGGATGGATGATGGATGATGGATGATGGATGATGGATGGTGGATGGATGATGGATGGATGATGCATGATGGATGAATGATGGATGGATGATGGATGGATGATGGATGGATGGATGATGGATGATGGATGGTGGATGGATGGTGGATGGATGATGGATGGATGATGCATGATGGATGAATGATGGATGGATGGTGGATGGATGATGGATGGATGGATGGATGATGGATGGATGATGGATGATGGATGTATGGATGGATGATGGATGATGGATGATGGATGATGGATGTATGGATGGATGATGGATGATGGATGATGGATGGTGGATGTATGGATGGATGATGGATGATGGATGATGGATGGATGATGGATGATGGATGTATGGATGGATGATGGATGGATGATGGATGATGGATGGATGATGGATGGATGATGGATGTATGGATGGATGATGGATGGTGGATGATGGATGATGGATGTATGGATGGATGATGGATGGATGATGGATGTATGGATGGATGATGGATGGATGATGGATGATGGATGGTGGATGTATGGATGGATGGTGGATGGATGATGGATGATGGATGGATGGATGATGGATGATGGATGTATGGATGGATGATGGATGATGGATGATGGATGTATGGATGGATGATGGATGATGGATGTATGGATGGATGATGGATGGATGATGGATGATGGATGTATGGATGGATGATGGATGATGGATGTATGGATGGATGATGGATGTATGGATGATGGATGTATGGATGGATGATGGATGGATGATGGATGGTGGATGATGGATGATGGATGTATGGATGGATGGTGGATGGATGTATGGATGGATGATGGATGGATGATGGATGGTGGATGTATGGATGATGGATGATGGATGTATGGATGGATGATGGATGATGGATGTATGGATGGATGATGGATGGATGATGGATGGTGGATGTATGGATGGATGATGGATGGATGATGGATGGTGGATGATGGATGGTGGATGATGGATGGTGGATGTATGGATGGATGTATGGATGGATGATGGATGGATGATGGATGATGGATGGATGATGGATGGATGATGGATGATGGATGATGGATGATGGATGTATGGATGGATGATGGATGATGGATGTATGGATGGATGATGGATGGATGATGGATGGATGATGGATGGATGATGGATGGATGATGGATGATGGATGATGGATGTATGGATGGATGATGGATGGATGATGGATGGATGGATGATGGATGGTGGATGTATGCAGGATGAGTGAGTTACCTGTAGCAGAGACGTAGTAACGATGGCTCCGGTCTCCGTCAGCGGGCTGTGAGGGATTCCTGAACACAGAAATGTAAAATCCAAAATGAAATTTAAAAATCACACAATTTGAAACATTATAGCAGAAAATATTTGAGAGATGTCTCGACCTGTTTTAGTGAGTGTGAACGGAGAGTCGTATCCAGAGTAGCCCTCCATGCCGACGTATCTGTGGACGAGATCAGAACCCAGCAGGTCCACCGCCACGCCGTACACCAGCGGCCATGACACCTCACCCAGAACCAGAGAGCCGGCCCAGTCGCCCAGGGACAACCTGACACACAGACAGTGTAACGGAAGCTAGCGGTGATCAAACAGGTCATTTTATCTTAAAATACAGCTCGATGTCTCTCTAGGTTTCATCCATTTAACAGCTGATGAGTCAGGAAGATGTGGAATCAGAACAACGTGTCAGATTCTGTTGTTTCTACTACTTGTAACCCGTTACACCGATCAGGCAGAACATTACGACCACCTGTCTAATGTTGTGAAGGTTCTCCTGGTGCAGCCAGAACAGCTCGGACCTGTGAAGACTTGGACTAAAGACCTCTGAGTGTTTCCTGTGGAGGCTCCAGGGCCTTTCATAGTGGATCCTCTGGGTCCTGTGTGTTGGGGGGTGGGGCCTCCATGGATTGGACCTGCTCCAGCAGTCAAGACCCCGGGCCCTTTATTGTGTTCCTGGAGCTGATCCTGAGCTGATCCTGAGCTGATTCTGAGCTGATCCTGAGCTGATCCTGCAGTGTGTCAGGGAACGTTGTCCTGCTG
Organism: Acanthopagrus latus; assembly: GCF_904848185.1. NCBI lineage: Eukaryota > Metazoa > Chordata > Actinopteri > Spariformes > Sparidae > Acanthopagrus > Acanthopagrus latus. Next base: position 802,740 of record NC_051046.1, on the reverse strand, counting down.
ATGAGCTGCTGCCATCGGGTCGTGTTGTTGTAATGAGGGGGGTACTGGGTCCACAACAGTGTTAGGATGGGTGAATCGGGTCAGCACTAAAGGTTTCCCAGCAGAACATGGTGACATGATCAATGTTGTTCACGTCACCTGTCAGAGGTTTTAATGTCGTGGCTGATCGGTGTATAATATTGTGAGTGTGACGTCAGAGGAAGACGAGACATCACCGCAGTAATGGAGACTTATCTACTTTGGTACTTTGGTCCTGATGAGATGATTCCTGATCAGCTGTATATAATAAATATGATGTATAATGATGTTCAGGTGTCAGAATACCTCTGTCCGTCCACGGTGCAGATGGAGACACCCCACTTCGTGCTGTCCATGTTCTCCTTCTCCTGATTGCATGAAGAAAATTAAACATTTTCACCAGTTTCGTTGCCCAGATTTTGGGGGTTTTACATTAAGTTACAGGCTTCTGGGGGCAGGGTGGCAGAACCAGGTGTCAGAGCAGAACTCACCTGTACAGATGACAGCTGACGACACCTTGAAAACAATTTCTGAGTTTCTTCGGTGAAGGTGGAAAAATCTGGGATGACAAATCGTCCCTGCAGAGCTTTCAGAATGAGAGAGACGAATCCTGTGACACACCTATAAACACAAGAGTCAACACCGAAATCAAATAAAGCCAGGATTACATCCACTGCCAAAACATGATGACATCACTAAACACAACAGAACCAGAACCAGACCTATCACAGCATCCTGAACCTGAAACAGAAGAAGGAATTCTGATTGTCAGACTTTATCTGGAGATAAATCTGTGAGTCTTCTGCAAAACATCTGACCCAGATTTTGAATTTCTGAATGAAAAACACCAAAAGACACGAGTCCAGAAGAAAAGAAACGGTTCTGCTGAATAAGCAACAAATAATCCAGTCCAAAAGTAAAAGGGAGGACCTGTGGAAGGTGTTTCTGTCCACTGATCCCTCTGCGTCCTGAAGTTTCCTCAGGTGGAAGAAACACTCTCTGAGCCGCGGGTCGGACCGGTGCAGCCCGGAGCTCCAGATGGCCTGAAACAGAACCCGAGTTAGTCTTTGATCAGAACCTCCTGCAGCCTGTGACGCCGTCTGTCTGGAGACAACCCGGTGAAAAAAGGCTGGATGGATCAGCTGACTTCTTATTAAAGGAATAGTTCACAAAAAAATAAAAATCTGGTCACGAACTTACGTACGTATGTTCGTGTTTCTATCTATAATCTTAAGTCACTGTTTTTCTGTCTTCTTACAACACTGAGGGATCAACAGTGTTTATCTAATCTTATCACTCTTGGTCACACAGGATATGAACCTCGGTCTCCAGAAGGAAAGTCTGGTGTCTGACCCGTCCAGCCGGCCGTCACAGACCTGCTCCTAATGCAACTGCAAGGGGGCTTTAACTCTGACTCTTGTGACATTTTTGGGTGAAATGTTCCTTTACGAAGACATGTAGGTGAGTTTGTTTCCTCTGACTTTTTGTATACGAGTGAAAATACCTCAAAGAACTGGTTGACGTTGATTCTTCCGTCTGAAGCGAAGCTGTCAAACAGCACGTCAGCAGCTCTGAAACAGCAGAGGAGATCCATCAGCAGGGTGGCGTTCAGACGACGGTGCTGAGACCGAGGAAGACTTACGCTCTGCGTCTGGACGGGCTCTGCTGGGGGGGGAACCAGGGCTGTGAGGGGGGCGGGCCTCGGTCCTCCGGCTGCACCACGGCCTGAGGCAGGGGAGGCTTCAGGCAGCCGTTACTGGACGTCACTGGGACCACTAGGGGGGAATAATGTGAAGGTAACAAAGACAGAAACAATCATAACAGAAATATAGATAAATGTATGTCACACTTTATAAATTGATTAATATTTTCCGTCTGCAGGACTGCTGGGTCAGAACCAGCTGACTGCTGCAGCAGAACAAGAGAGCTGATGTTTGCGGTCCGACCTGCAGGTCCAGGACTGACGAGGCTGATGGGCCTCTGGACCGGACTCTGGACTGCAGTCTGGACCTGGTTCTGGATCAGGCACCTGGGAGCTGGGCGGGGGGCGGAGTCCTTTAAAACAACATGGAATTAGCACAGACATGTTAAACACACCTGCGGTGTACAGGTGTTTAATGGGGCAGGAAGTATTCTACACCTCGGTATCGTACGACTACGGGAAACTGTGATGGAAATTCTTCTGACATCTCACTTCTATGTTCACGTGCAAACATTTGGTTTGTAAAGTAACTGAAGCAGTCAGATAAATGTAGTGGAGTACACAGTGGAGTACAGTAGTTGAGTCAAAGTACTCAGTTACACTCGACCACCTGTCAGAGGTTTGTCAAGTGGATCAGAGTCCGTTCGGACTGAAGACAGAACCACTGAGCTCCTCGACAGCATCTGACTGGAAGAACGTGAGTATGTGTGTGACGTGTTGAGACAGAACCACCTGGTTCTCTCCACTCCTCTGCTGGATCCTGTCTGTCATCCCTCCATCATCTGAGAGAAGAGAGAAGAAGACAGAAGAGAAGAAGAGGCTCGTTTACTTTATGTTCAAATGTTAACGGACACTAAAATCTTCTCCTCTCACAGCAAAGAACATATTTATATAGAAGTAAAAATAGAAATAGTTGAAATAGCTGACTGCAGTTTGTGTGGTGGGTTTGTTGTTCACAGTCTGAGGTGGAGTCACGACGCTTCAGCCAGTCAGCAGCAACTTAATTTAGATACCAGCAGACTCCGCCCACAACCACTAATCACAGGGTGTTTCACACACACACACACACACACACACACACACACACACACACACACAGACCTTTCATGTCTGGGTCTTTATTGGGCTCCAGCAGTTTGTTTCCGTCCAGGCCGCCATAACGTTTCCTCCACTTGCGTCTGAGAGACGGAGTTCTCTGGAAGCTGCAGACGTGAGAGCAATTTAAAAAATTAGATTAACTCTGTAAATGTGAAAAATAATTTAACACACAGGGTTTCCTTGTTTATCATGTGAAGAACAGCCATAACCCAGAACATCTTCATCAACACCTGTCAGGCTCTGTAAGCTGCACTGTAGGTGCTGTGAGCTGAATGCTAACATGCTAATCAAATGGTATTTAGCAGGTAACAACACAGAGCTGAGGCTGATGTGAACGTCTTCAGTATGGAACACATGAACATGTCGACCTGATGACAGTCGGACGATCACCACAGTTATCACACTTCATCCTGAGGGAACCAAGAACAAAACTATTAACAACTGGAGTTATAATCAAAGCTGCGCGACACGGTGAGAGCTAGGACCGCTGCATCACAGCTGTTTGGTTCCACACGGTCAACTGAGCTGAGGAATAAGATGTTTTGGCAGAATGTTACATATTTGTGTGAGAATCATATAATTTGTTGAGTAACAGCCAAAAATGTGTTTTATGAGGTCACAGAGACCTTCGACCTCTCAGTTTGAGTCCAAGTGGACGTTTGTTGTTAACATGAAGAGATTCACTCAGGGTGTCAGTGGGACGACTCTTTCATTTTGACAGAAGTCGCTGTATGATTCCTGACAAGTGAAAATTTTCATTTTAATTGGAAAAAAGTATCAAAGTCCTGACGATGTGACGTTTGTTCCACTACATCATCTGACAGCTTTTAGTTATTCGTTACTTTACAGGTACGGAAGATTTTAAAACACAAAACATTTGTTGGAGTTAAATACGTTTTGTTTGTTGTAAATTAAACTATCGAACCGTTTATACAATTAGTCGATTAATGACTTCGACGTGCGCTGAAATCATTTCTCCTGCTCGTGGTTCCAGCAAGTACTTTTAATTTACATTATTAGATTTAATAATTCCTGACACCGACACTCAGTGGACCCACAGTGTTCTGTTATACATACATGTGAATATACTGAATGTCTCTTGTACTTTAATTTACACTTTTGATGCTGAAGTACATTTTTTGTCTGAACTTTACCAGAGTCCTGTTCACAAGGGTCAATTTCACTTTTAACACGGTTACATTTTAGCAGGACGTCTTCACTTTTACTTGAGTACGACTTCAGTCAGCTGAACTGGGCCCAGTCAGCTGAACTGGGCCCAGTCAGCTGAACTGGGCCCAGTCAGCTGAACTGGGCCCAGTCAGGAGGTTCAGACAGCAGGTTGCTGCTGTCCTCGCTGTCTTCTCCTGCTGTCTCTCCTCGTATCTGAGCGCTCTGCCACGTCTCAGCCTGTCGCTCACCAACACAGCAGGAATGTAACCTGGACTGTTTCCAGCTTCATGGCACCTTCACATGAAGCAGTCTGAGTGGCGTTCAGGGACAGAGCAACAACACACAGAGGAAAGTTCTGGTAAATGTCTCTCACCACAGGTAAGGGCTGTCCTCTGCCTCCTGGTTCTGGCTGTTCTCCATCGGATCCTTCAGGTGTGCAGGTCCAGTTACTCCCTGAGTGTTTTCATGTGGGACCAGCCGGTTGGTGCAGCAGCTGGTTCCCTCGGTGCGTCTCCAGGCTATAAACTTTCTATAATGAGTAGGACGGTTCAGAGAGGAGGGGAAGCCCGTCAGCGCCTGCAGACACTCCCAGCTAACCACCACGCTCCACACACACACACACACACACACACACACGCACACACACACACACACACACACACACACACACACTTCAACAACAGCTGGAAAACAACAGCAACACAAAAAACTTTAAGACAGATGCTGAAGAGCTGAAACACACAGAAACATTTCAGATTGCTGCATGAACGACTGAAGAAAGAGTTCATGCACCAGCACACGAGAAGTGTCAGAGAGACAGACAGAGAATTAAAGGTTCAATTCACACAAATTATTCAACACATATTTTCTTACTCAACTTAAATTCACTGAAGAATTGGTTTCTGCCTCTTCTGCCAAACAGAATTGAATTTGTTTTGGTGTCTTCAGCAGTGAAAAATTCACTAGTTAGTGACCAACAGCTTTATTTAGTATGTTATGTATGAAGTCTGCAAACTGCCAATAAAACTGCCAAGAAAAAGTGATCAGTTATCATTTCTCTTCATCAGTCCAGCTGTTTTGCTCTATAGACCATTTTTGGTGAATGACAGCAGTTAAATGAACAGACTGAATTTCCTGTGACTCGTCTTCTACATACAAGTCAAGGTTTTTGTTTTATTTTAAAAAGAATTGTGTTTTTTATTTCGATATCATTTTGTATGAATGCTTTTATTTTTTAAATGGTCGGAAGTGATTATTTTGAAAAGCGGAAGTCGGGGTGTTTACGGTGTTAGCATTCATAGACATATAAAGAGTAGACGCCGCAACGGCTGCCGGGCAGGGAGAAATGCGGCGGCCATCTTGGGGCGGTCATTCTACTCCGAGTTGAATGAATGTAGGCTACTAAGAAGAACGAAGAAAGAGGCATTCCACTTCCTTCCCGTCCACATTTGTTATCCAGGTTTTGTTTTAGTCACTCATGATTCTCTCTCTCTCATTTCTCACTCATTGACCTGATATGAGATATATTGATACTCTATATATGATTTATATATATTTTCATATTCTCTGATATATAAATCTATCTATCTATCTATCTATCTATCTATATATCTATCTATCTATCTATATATATATATATATATATATATATATATATATATATATATGAATCATATTGATACTCTACATGATTTATATATTTTTCATTTTCTCTGATATATAAATGTATCTATTGCATATATGGATAGATATATATGATTTATTTTTTTTTCATATTATATATATAAATGTATATATAATATATATATGAACATATTGATACTCTACATGATTTATATATTTTTTTAATTTTCTCTGATATATAAACGTATCTATAATATATGTGTGTGTGTGTAAATATATATATATATATATATATATATATATATATATATATATATATATATAGAGAGAGAGAGAGAGAGAGAGTGTATAGAGAGAGAGAGAGAGCCTATATGATTTCTGTTGTGTTTATAGTGTTTGCAAAATACCTATCATACATAACATATATCATACATCAGAATATTCTATTACTGTTAATCCATTTATAATGAATAAAATACGCCGGCCCATGTGTCCTGTGTCATAGCTATAATGTATGACGTTTACAGCAAAAAAAAAAACAAAACGCGTGAAAATCAGTTTCTATATCAGAGTTACGATTGATTAAATGCGCTGACACCTAATCGCGCCGGCTGAACAGATTACACTGAGTGGAACGGGTGACCGCCCCAAGATGGCCGCCCCAATTCTCATCAGCGCCAACAGGCAGCAGCGTTCGACGCGGCGTCTACTCTTTATATGTCTATGTTAGCATTTCTTTTCTCTGTCGAGGCTAACAGCTAACAGGCTAACAGCTAGCAGGCGGATGTTTTCGCGCTCAGGTTTATCGGTAACTTGTACTTTTATGCGGTTATCTAAATATTTTCAGTCAGCGGAAGTTGTGACGTTGCACCGTTTCCGTGACAGCCGCCGGTTGAACGTCCTCTCCCGGGGCGGACCGGCTCCTCCGCCCGGCGGTCACCGCGCAGGAAGCTCCTCCACAAACACACTGATGCCGAAAAAACAGAAAGTCAGTGACTTTAACCACCAAGTTGATCCGCTCACAGCAGGTTTACACCTCAGCTCACCTACAGAGACACACGTCTACTCGGATACTTCAGTGTTTCCAGTTCATGCCAGTTATTCCTACAGAACATTATTATTTCTATTCCACTACATGTGTTTGATAGTTAACCTTTGTTAATTGCAGATTCAGTTTAATAAATCAAAATGTAACCAGCAGATTGAATATGTTCAGTAATTTTAAATACGTTTTAATGAGACAAAGTACAAGATGACAAAACAGAAAAAGACAGGAGTGTACTCATTAATTTGTGCAGCTGGTTCTGTATGTGTTGTAAAGATCTGACGTGTGAAGTCTCTTAAAGCTTCAGACTGACACAAACCTGCTCTACATGTGCGGATCTGTAACTGAAGGTAACCTTAATGGCCCTCTGCTCTGTCACAGCAGGTCAAAGGTCCGCCGGCTGGTGGTGGAGCAGCCGAGGCTGAAGCTTCCTGTCCGGTGGCTCGAGACAAAACCGGAGCTGTGACCATAACTGTGCACGCCAAGCCCGGGTCCAAACACAGCAGCATCACAGGTCACCGTCAGGCTGCTCATCAGCACAGGACTGTTGCTGTGACCAGCTGAGAACTTCAATCTGTTTTCTACTTCTGCGTCCACAGAAGTCTCTGCAGAGACGGTGGGAGTCGCCATCGCAGCTCCGCCAACAGACGGAGAAGCAAACACAGAGCTCATCCGCTACCTGGCTGAAGTTCTGGAGCTGAAGAAAAGTCATGTATCTCTTGACAAGGTTCCTCAAAATAATACAGATTCACCTTTATTTAAAGGAACAGTCCAACCAAAACCACTCAGCACTCTTAAACACATGAAGGCACTTACACTTTATTTTATCTGTTATCTTTCCTCCCTTCAGCAGCTCATCCGGCCGCGCTGAACGTCTCTGTTGTGTCTCGTGTCTCGTTCAGGGCTCCAGGTCCAGAGACAAACTCATCAGAGTCGACTCCTCTCTCAGTCCAGAGGAGGTGCTGAGGAGGCTCAGACAGGCTGCAGGCTGACAGGAGGACAGAGGGTGGAGGAGGCTGCAGGCCTGCAGGAGGACAGAGGGTGGAGGAGGCTGCAGGCCTGCAGGAGGACAGAGGGTGGAGGAGGCTGCAGGCCTGCAGGAGGACAGAGGGTGGAGGAGGCTGCAGGCCTGCAGGAGGACAGAGGGTGGAGGAGGCTGCAGGCCTGCAGGAGGACAGAGGGTGGAGGAGGCTGCAGGCCTGCAGGAGGACAGAGGGTGGAGGAGGCTGCAGGCCTGCAGGAGGACAGAGGGTGGAGGAGGCTGCAGGCCTGCAGGAGGACAGAGGGTGGAGGAGGCTGCAGGCCTGCAGGAGGACAGAGGGTGGAGGAGGCTGCTGTCCCGTCACAGTGCTTAAACACTGAATCATTTGTAAGTCAGTGTCGGGTTCTTCTGGGTCAGAGACAGAAAACATGCAAACTGAAAAGTCACGTCAGTGTTTCATGAAGAAAATATGGCTGCATGTTGTTAGTTAATGCTACACACACACTGACACACTGATCGGACCTCACTGGGACCAGTACAGAACCAGTTACTGGGACCCCTGAAAACCCAGAACATCACCATGGAAACAGACGGATCCACCGACCGACTGCCAGCGAGACGTTTCATCCTGGGGCTCGAGGAGCAGCTGGATGTGATGTCAGCAGGAAATGACTCCAGTCAAACTGTTTTTCTGACATGTTTATGAAAATAAACCTGGATGATTAAATCAGAATATTTCTGTGTTCTCGGTTGCTTCTCCTCCAAATTAGATTTTGATAAAGAAAAATAACTTCTACAGGATTTGGAGAGGACAGAAGTTCTGTGTGATTTTACTGAGCTCAGTGAATATTTCTATGTTGTATATAAACTCAGCAGCAGGTGGCGCCGTGTCGCCGTGACTGTCTGCACATGGAGGCGATGAGGATGAGGAACACTGAACACACTGATGGAGGCTTTTTAAACAACTGAAGCAGCAACTCACAGAAGTTTGATGGAAAATAATCGTGTAAAGACCAAAATTTATGTTAACTCTTTTTTTAAATATTCTGTCATTGCGACATGTTTTACTCTTTACTTCACAACAGTTAGATTCAAATTGAATCACCAGGTTCTGCTCACCTGGAACATATATAATCAATACATTCATACTAATCCATGTGTTGAACTCTTGGTCAAAATGTTGCTCAAACATTTCATGTGAGCTCATCAGACCTGTGGATGAGGTTTGGATGGATCGGGTCGTGAGCTGAGAAGGCGGTTTGAGACTCGTGTGTCTCTTGTTTTGGTACTTTTCAGTCTGTGGTCAGTACCGGTCCTCTCAGGGGCCCAACAGGTCCTGAGGGCCCCACGTGACCCGCCAACATTTCCACAGTCGTGATTGTGAACGCCACTCATCAGCATGTGAGAAGTCTCTGGAGAAACCCGAGGATAAAAAACCTCATTAGCATCAGTCATCAGCCTCAGAATCAGAGGACTGGCGGGAATTAGTGGCGCTGTAATGAGCCCGATGTCCTGGAGTTAAAACTGGAGAGCTTCAAAGAGACGGAGAGTTCTACTGGATCATCAGCATCTGAGCCCACATCAAAGCCCGGACAGATAATGACTCGCTATCGAACATCACAGCCTTCATGTCGCTGTTCCAAACTTTCTGCTTGTCAAAGAGTTTAACTTCACCGTCACATTATGTAAGAATCATCGTGGATGAGCTGGAGGCAGCTTGTTGGTCACATGTCTGGATGTTGGTTCTGCTGAAGTTCTGTTTCCTGGTGCGTCTCGTCTGGTGATCCTGGATCAGCAGCTTTACGTCTGAGTCCCAGTGAAGCTGCTGTCAGGCTGACAGATGTTCAGACGCTGTGTTAAGCCTCCACTTTCCTCTTTCCCTCCTAAACTTCAGGGATTCTGAAACATAAATCCTCTTCTCCTCCGTGTCGGCGGCTCCCAGATCTTTTTTCTGGTCATCTTGAGAAGATTTCAGACTTCAAAAGTGTCCGAAGAAAAACTAATAAACATGATTAAAATGGCTTCAAATAAGCAAACTCCAACAAATGAGGCCGAGAGTCCGTTAAACATCAACCCTCGAGCCTCCAACACAAGAACTCACAAGACCTCTGCAAACAGCTGATGTTTTAAAGGTGCAATCTGTAAAATAAATCCAGATTAACATCATCACGTTTCTCTCTGACTGAACTAAAACAAACTTAATCTCCTCGTCAACTCATCGTCAGACACTTTATTCAAACTGATGTTTGTTTCTGAATTTAAAGTCAGAATTGCGACTTTAAACTCAGTTCAGAGATGCAGACGACACAACGTTGACTTTAAATGAAGAAATGAAAGAGAGAAACAGTTTGATTTCGTCTACAAACAGCAGCTGAACAACCAGCTCTGCTAGATGGAACTACGGCAACTCCACATGGACAAACCACATGTAGAACTGCAACACTTGTTTTATTCTCTGGTGTTTTTTGTCGTTAGTTATTATCTCAGTGCTGTGTGATGCCCGTCGAGAACAGAGCAATAAATGTATAATTCTAAATCAGCTGACCTGAACTTTATGTTGTGGAACATTCTGAGCATATAAATGATAATTCTGGCTTTGGGTCATCCCATCATATGAGTTTACACGTGTGCTTTTGTAGTTCTAGTTGAAGAACTCTAATGTTTTGTAGTTCTCAGCTGACTCTCTCATGTCCTGCTGAACATCTGGAGTGGACAGTTTTGTGTTTCTTGTGTAAAAGCTGCCGTCAACACTGACATGTTGCAGAGGTCACTTTGCAGAACTGCTGCAGTAAATTCACGTACGGCAACAAACAACCAGAATAAGTTGTGGCCTTCAGGAACGAGGCTGTGATGTCACAGAGGAGTTACTCTTCTCTTATTGGAGGAATGTTAATCAGGCCTGATGCTGCCTGTTTACCTGCAGTTATTTATTTGGAAATGTTCAGCTGAGCTGAAAGAACTGGACAGTTATTTACTATGAATATTACCAGCAGCTGGTGAAGAATCAATAACCAGGAAACGTTGTAAAGAGTCTCCAACACTCACTGAACCTGAACGGACAGAAAGAATTCAAGAAATGCTCATAATGTTACGTTTAACTTTCCCTTGAGCGGCTGAAAAATTTAAATATTGTTGGACCCATCGATGATTTCTCTCTCATGTTTAATATTTTGTCATGTCCCCTTTTGCACCAGTATCATGGACTCTCAGTCGACACTTTAATACAAACCAGAAGATCCTTTTCATTACAGCGTGACCGGATCTTTTCTCCACGCAGATGACAGAAGACGACACTTCTTGTTGATGAAGGAAACTGAAGGATGACGGTGCAAATCCCTCAGAAATGTGTCTGACAGTGTTAGTGAGCAGCTCCGCCTCCGTCGTCACTCTTCATTTCATCCGAAGACGCTCCTGCAGCCTCAGTTTGAGTAACCCGGCCAGAACAGAACCAGAACCTGCAGTATGAGTCACAGAGTGACTGTGACTGTGTGAAAACATCATGTCACGACTCGCCTGGACAGAATAATGAATCCAGCCAATCACTGATCTATGTTTAAAGGAGCAGTCTGTAGTTTAGTTAATGAGCAGCGACAGATCTTAATTATTATTAATGAAATGGTTCCACACAGTCATCTGACAAAAAAAAGACCTTATCTTTCAAATGATGTGCAGTCGAGCTCTTGTGTGCTGAAACCTTTCGCTCTCAGCAGACGAGCTGATGGAGACTTCTGATGTTTAAATCAAGTCTCAGCTGCTTCAGTTGTTCAGCAGAATGCTGCAACTCTGTTTTACGGTGAAGCTCCAGAAAGGTTTTGTTCTGTGACTTAATTTTCAGTTTTGGGTGAACTGTTTCTTTAATTTGGGCTTTGGCCATCCTATCGTTCAGGCACACTGAGACATCCTGCTTGCTAAGGATGCATATTTCTCTTAACACTGCAGTCCTCACACGACTCAGACATGCCGCTTGTTTACGTAAGTCTAAAGTTGTTGGCCTGATGCAGCGTCAATAGAAGAAGCAGAAGAAGAGGATCAAACACCAAAGAAGAAGAAGAAATGATGAACCGAGCTGCATCCTGATCAGATTCTCTTCTCAGCAGCTTCCATCCTCACTTTCACAACAAAGCGTCAGCAGTTTGTTAACAGGGACGTTTCTTCACGCTGGTCCCAGAAGGACACAATCGTGTCCCGGAGCCGAGCAGAACTAGACGACGTGTTTAAACCTCTTACCTTCCCTCTGTCTGCAGCTTTATTTACAGTCGAGTCCTCTGGGAGCTGATATATACATATACATACACTGCTTTAATGCTGTGACCACACTCCTTGTTAGCTCTCTGTTCTGTGTGACCGGCGCTGCTTCACATCAGCACAACACTCTGATTGTCACAGTAATGCTCGCTGACAGCAGCAGGATTTACTGCTGCAGCTCTGACTCTGCAGACGCAGGTTTACCACAACAATCTGCTCAGTTTGAGGTCCAAAATAAAAAGTCTGGGATCATCACAACATTAGAGAACACACAAAGACACCAGAGCTCAACAAAAACAGATTATCTTCACAGCATCAGGTTCCTCTAAGAGTCTCAGAGCGTCAGGAAGACAAAACATCACCAGTGTGAGTGTGTTAATGTTGTTCCACAGGCCACCAACAGGCTAGCAGCTAGTGAGGCTGTTCCTGAGCTAAATGCTCACATTAGCATGCTAACAGGCTCAGGTAGCATGCTGATGTTCAGCAGAGCTCCGTCTAATGTTCGCTATTTCAGTTTGAGCGCGTCAGCATGTCAGCATTTGATAATTAGCACTCCAACTGCACAACTCGTCAAAAAAAATCAGAATCACAAAATGGCCGAGTGCAACATGCAAATGACACAACTGATGATGCTCTGACGTGTCATCAGACGCCGTCATCAGGTCGACGTGTTCATGTGTTCAATACTTTGGTTTATAACCACAGAAACATCAGAAGTCTGCAGACAGCTGGAGAGTGTCTGTGCAGATCCGGACCTTCCGGAGGAACAAACAGCCAAAGTCTCATCAGATTCTGGAGCCGCCCGCCGACAGGAGGAGACCTCAGAGATCAACTCTTAACTTTTGTGGATCTTCACTCCTGTTTATCAACACGACTGCAGGAAAGTGCCTCAGACGAGGTGTTTTCCTCTCTGACTCCCGACAGGCGACTGAATGAAACCGTTAGTCTGAGTAAACGTCTCTGGTTGGAACATCGTTGGAAACATCCGGGATGATGTAAGAACAGACTCAACAGACCATCTTCTGGTCCTGACATCTGTCTGGTTCAGTAAACACTCAACATGTTTGACCTCCTGAGTTTCATGATGAAGGTGATGTCATCACGCTGCTCGTCCTCTGGTGACCTGAACAACATGGCGGCGGTCTGTTTTCCATCGGAGGGATGGAGGATTTGAAGATGCAGCTCTGTGTCTGTGTGTCAGAAGGGTTTAAGTTGAGTTATAAGAGGGTTGTGGACATTAATACCTTCATCCCTCCGCACTAATATGAAATATAAATAGAAGCTCTGCAGGGAGGGAAATACGTTCCCCGTGCTGCTTCCCTCCGCTTCTTTAAAGTTAAATATGAAAAGGAAATTGGAAAACTGGCCGTCGCTCCTCCAGCAGCTTTACACAGATTAATTCTGGCAGTTTGGTTCTGAGATATCCGGGTTGTTTTCAGGCAGGAGGGTGTTTATCAAAGTAAATCACTTCATCCATAAGCAATCTGTTTGTTTCTGCTGCGGATCAATGACGAGACAAGCAGAAAGTCACAAACACATCCAGCGTTACACTCGCCTGTCTGCTGCGTCTGAGCAGCTTCACCAGATGTGTCCTGAGTTTCACCCATCAGTTCGATGAGTGTAACATTATTTACATTATTCAGGTGTGGAGGAAGAATTCAGACCAGTTCTTCAGACAAAGTACTGCGAGTACTCGTGCAGTAAAGAGTCCTGCAGACTGAGACTCTGACGTCATCAGTCATGTGAAGCAGGATGTTTGTTGTTGCAGCAAAAGTGACTTCAGTCACTGTAAAAATAGTTTCAGATTAATTTCCTTTGTTTCGTGTGCAAAACTCTTCAAGTAGCCAATAAAATAACTTATAACAAAGTTCTCAAATAGCACTTGTGGAGTAAAAAGTGCTAAATTTAGCTCTGAATTAAAACGAGAAAGTGGCATAAAAAGAAAAGAGTTTCTCTCTCTGGTCCTGGTTCTTACGGCCTGTGTTCCTGTACGTCTGCCTGTTAATCAAAGAGTTTTTGTAAACTTGTATCTAAAGTTTTTACTGTGAAAAAAAGCCAGCCTGACCTTAAAGCAGCTGTTTTTAGAGTGGAGTTTGGTTTACTGGCCTGTCCACTCAATCAGACTGTTTATTGTTGTTTGATTTTATATTTTGAATTTGTAACTACGTTTATTTTTAAATATAAAACACTGTATACATGTTTACAGTGTAGAATGCTGTAAAAATGGATTAAGAATGATTATTATAATGTCATATATATATTTCATGATAATAATAATAATAATAAGTAAGAGGAGGGAAATGGCAGCAAAATGTCACCTGAGAATCAAACTGCAGACTTCCTGCTGGGTTCGTTGTGCTGGCCGTGACACACATACACACTGAAGGTCGTGCATGTATGTGCATGTAGGGGGCGGGGCTTCAAGCTCTAGATCTAATTAATTATCCAGCAGTCTGACATCACTGAGAGCCTGTTTACGTCACCCCCGTGACGTCGCCCGGATTCTGGGGGGCGGGGCTGTCCCTCAAAACATCCCGCCGCGCGCAGCGGCAGCGCGTGACAGACACCTGGAGGACAGACAGACACCTGGAGGACAGACAGACACCTGGAGGACAGACAGACACCTGGAGGACAGAGGTGAGCAGCGCGCGGAACTTTGCTCTCCGTTTTCTGGCGACATGTTGGCGCGAGCTGTGCTGTGCGCGGCGCTGCTGTCCGCGCTCTGCCCGGCGGGAAGGACGGAAGCCGAGAGGGACGAGCGGGACGTGCAGGACTATCACTACTCCAACTCCAACAGACTGGTGAGTTTTCTGATCACTGCAGCTACTCAACAGGTACGGAGGGATAAATAAGATATTATACAGAGACATTTAATAGAAACTGATCAGAGCCGCCGACATTAATCAATTAACAGCAATAACTTGAGAATCAATGAATCTTTAAAGCTTTGTTCATTAAAAAAGACCAAATATTCTCTGGTTCCAGTTTCACAGGACTGTATATGATATAATATTAATATTTATGTTTATATGAATATTAATTGAGTTCATCATGTAAACATTGACAGTGACGTCAGTAATTGTACAGTTCAGTAATGATTCTTCAGGATCGAGTGAAGATGATCGATTGACCAGCAGTGATTAGTTTACTACTGATCAAATATTGTGTGATTTTTTAATAAAAAACACCAACAACTCTGTTCTGCTTTGTTCTTTATATCATTATTAAATAGATTTATAGATTTATAAATTATCGCTGGCTTTGATTATTGATCAGATGAACAAAAGACCTTTGAAGAACTGCGAGGAAATTAAATGATGTTTCACCAAAATCTGACATTTTATGGACTAAAACATGGAATCAATCAGGAGGAAAATATCAACTGATGAATCATTCAACTGATTAATTAGTCAATCGATTGGAAAATACTTTTTTATTGCAGATTTGCTGTTTTGTGTGTGTAAATGTATTTTATTGGATTTAAACAGATCAATAATCTTTAGTTGCAGCTGAACTCTCCAATATTATTGTGTCATCAGTTCAAGTTACTGATCAGATGTGATCAATAGTCACACTGAGACACTGAGTGTGTAAATAATAAGTGTTATACTACTAACTTGACTGTAGTGTGTTACTGTAAATGTACATGTCGAGCTGTGTTGTGATCAGATGTAACTTCACATTTCAAAGTCCTCATTCGACAGATTACTGAGGAGGAAGAGCAGAAATATTAAGTTGCTGCATTTTCTGTGAAAGTTTTGATGTTTAAAGGAGCAAAAATAAAGAACTTGTTATGCAGGATATCCAGAATATATTATAATATTCATCATTATTATTATTATTATCATTATTATTATTATGCATTCATGTGTTCATCACTTTCATGTTGCAGCTGGTAACTATGGAAGTAATTTGACTGTATGTGTCACTGGGCAGCCTGTGAATATTCCCCTGGAAATTAAATAATACTAATATTAATAATGATGATGATTAGTGCTATACTGTATTTGTGTTATATATTGTGTAGTTCTTTATTAGGAGCCGTTTGTCCTTCTGAAATATAGTGGAACAAAAGAATAAGTTAGCAGATACGTTAAACTTAATTGTTGTACTTTCCATTACTCTGTGTGTGTGTGTGTGTGTGTGTGTGTGTGTGTGTGTGTGTGTGTGTGTGTGTGTGTGTGTGTGTGTGTGTGTGTTCAGCTCGGCGCTCTGCATGAAGTGCTGGAGAAGCTGCAGACCAAGAGGATTAATCCGTGGGAGAAGAAGTACGGACAGGTGCCCTCAGTGAGTCACACACACACACACACACACACACACACACACACACACACACACACACGTACTTTATTAGCCTGTTCTACTGAAGCCTTGAGATCAGGAGTTAACTGTAAACCTTTGCTCCGTAAAGTAATGAGGATGTAGATATTATCATTATTACTATTATTGTTTTTATTATTATTATTATTATTATTATACACCAAATAATTACACAATTAACAGCTGATAGTTTGCTGCTTTGGCTCTGATGCAGCATGTAATCTGTAAAGTAACTAGTAACTAAATGCATCAAAGGTTTAAGCAGCTATTAGAACCTGTGTGATCATTTATGAGCAGAAATAAGAAATGTAAAGTAACTAAACTACAGCTGGCAGGAAAGAGTCCGAGAACACACCAGCTGCTCACATTTACACACCAACACGTTACTGTTTCACACACACACACACACACACTGTACTGCATTGTATCTGAGCTAGGTGTGTGTGTGTGTACTTCCTGTTGGCAGTGTGACCTCGGGGAGCACTGTGCCGTCAGGAAAGGATCTCGGATCGGGAAGATGTGCGACTGCCCTCAAGGAGCTTTCTGCAACTTCTTCCTGCTGAAGTGCTTATGAGCCAATCAGATTACACAGCAAGAGTCTATTTTAACATGTATATTTTCCACATATATAAATAAATGTATAAATATAGATGGATGTAAAGTAGTGCAGATGTTTGTCAGCTGTGTTGTATTAAAGATGCTTCATGACGACTCGTCTTCGTTTCACTGCTTCAGACTGAAGCTGTCAGTCACAAACACACCAGCAGGTCAGTGAACACAGTTCATGAAGGTAAATGCACAAAACATATAATCAAGTCAATTCATCCAAGTCAGTTTTATTTGCTTCTGTATTCATTCATCTTTTATCTTCTTCTCTCCAAATGTTCATTCACTGTTTTCAGTTCTATACTGTTTTTCCCCTTTGCATTCTGTAAGATACAATTAATCATTTTAAAATAATTAAACAAATAACTAACTAAATTAAAATGAAGAAAATCTGTCCATAAAGAAACTAAAACAGAAATCAGTGTCACCTACAACAAATTAATGCAGCATTTACCTTCAGTAATACTGATGCATTAAATGTTGTAGCTCCTTATTGCGACTTTCATTTATATTTTCCATCAGTCAGTTTCAGTGCCGACTGGATTTAACATGATAAAGTCACATTCTCTTGCCTTTTACTGTCCGATTCTCGGACATGACCTCCGTCAGAGGAGCAGCTGTGATGTGATGCTGCAGCACCACCCTCAGGACAGAAACACAGAGGGACTCCACCTGCAGCCTGAGGAGGCTGGACACAGGTGAGACAGGTGAGACGTCCTGGTTTAAATCAGGTCTCAGCTGCTTCAGTTGTTCAGCAGAATGATGCAACTCTGTCTTACTGTGAAACTCCAGAACTGTTCTGGACTACAACACTTCACCTGACTTTATATAATTTCATGTAACTGAACTGAGGTTTGATTTGGACCGAACCAGAGGAGACAAACCAGAACTGTTCTGGTGACTGACTCAGTTTGTGTCCAGTTTGAATGGAGAGAGAGAAAAATAGGAGTCAAAATATTTCCTTTGACATTTGGTGAGTTTATGTTGTTGATTTATTAGACTCGGACTGGCTGCTTTCACATCTCCAGCTGGCAGAACCATTTATTTCTCCTCATTTATTCTCATTACTTTGCTCCCCTTTTGTATCTTGATCCTGTGTGTAAAGAGTTAAAGGTCATTTAACACCAGCAGAGTTTTGATGGTTCAGACATTTAAAAACGTATCAAATCAACAGTCCTGCACAGCAGAGGTTTTTGTCCCAAAGGGTTTTATTAGGAAGATAATTACAGACATCTAGACTCCTCGGGGCTGCTTGAAGTTCATGCCGACGGTGGGTTGGGTGACCTGCAGGTTGGACAGATTGCCGAAGTCCTGCGAACAGAAGAAGAGGTGTGAGTTTCATCAGCAGACAGGAGAAAGAACAGCTGATTTCAGAGAGAAAGTCTGTCTGGGAGCAACAGGGTCTGAGAGGAACAGGGATCCTTCAAACACGGGAAAAGCTCTCAGCTTCATCTTCCTGTAGTATCAATGACCTGGCCACGAGGACGCCATGATCACTTTCGATACAGGGTGGAGACAGACAGCGGACACGACAGAGTGGCATCATGAATCCGTTCGTCTGATTTTAGACTCAACAGGCAAAACCCATTTTAATATATTCTCATATCTCAGTAGGATTCTGTCACTGTATTTTATTTGAGAAGCTCCGTACTTAAAATCTATTGACTCATTCCCTGAATCTGTTTCTTCACTCATCACAGTGCTGCCTCATCTCACCTGACGCAGGTCGCAGCGATCCACTGACAAACCAAACAGCCGCATTTTCACCGTGACGAGTGGAGCTGTGAGCAGCTACGAACCTTAACTTTAACATTTCTTATGTTCAGGGTCACAGAAACATTTACCTCTTCCACAGTATGAAAAATGACATCACACTAAGTCTGTTGATCCTCGACGTAGATGTGCTAAAATGAAAATATTCTATGGAGATAATTCTCCAGGACAAACGACATTTTGCGTTCTCTTCTCTGTATTTTCTACGACAAGAAAGCCAGTCGACTGTTTTCCACTCTGCAGTGTCAACGAGTCGCCCTGATGGTTCCTGAGCACATAAAGTTTGGTTTGATGAGCAGATGTTGTTTATTTAAACATTCTGAAGAGACGCTGCTGGTTCTGTTGAAAGCTGTTGGACATTATGGTGAACCGGTCTCAGTCAGATCCTTTTAAGTGTCTCACATTTAAACAATCTGACGCAGCAGCTTCCAACAGACTGACTAATGCCAACGCAGCCTTACATTCAATGTAAAGGCCTGAACAGTCAAACGCTCATTACAGAAACTGTCCTGATGACCCATCAGAACTGCTGATGAGCCAATAAAAACACTTTCTGCTGATTAACTTGATGAAAACAAGTTTCTCAGACTGACCCTTTAATCTTCCTACAGTGCGTCATTAGCGGCGCCTTAAAGTGCCTCATTAGACTGTTTGATGCTCTGAAGCGTCACAGTAACGCTCACAGAACTCAACCGGCAGGAAAATGTTCTGCCTCCAGATTTTATGGCTCATAAAAAGAGTTTCGTTTTCTCCAACACTCGACCCGCTGCTGTGACATCATTAGTAACATCAGCAGCCTGAGCTGCTCTGATCAAAGTGTCGCCACATCAGACGCTTCAGTCCCGACTTCACCTCAGAGTCTGTGTGGACTCTGAATCCTTCACTTTAATTTACACTGTTCACTTCCACTGCAGTTTGCTCTTGAAATGATGTGGCGTTAACTTGCATCGGGACTAACAGGTGGAAGGTATTCAGATATTTTACTGTAGTCAAAGTAGCAGTTATAATCTAGAACTACTGATTTAAGTACAAGTACAACATTCTACATATTACTGAGTCCTAATCAAGATATCCATATTCCCATCTGCAGCATGATGCACTTTAAGTATTGATGTATAAACTCGATGTACTCTGGCTGTGAGTAAATGCACATTACTACCAACTCTCATCACTGATCTTGTCGTGATTCTACTTTCAATTTTAAAGTTTGATTTCAGATTAAAACATCACATGTGGATCAGTAAAGATGAGATCAGTTTCATGTCCTGAAACACAGACAGGGTTTACAGCTGGACTTCATCCTGGTGTCTTTCTGCAGGTTAGTTACACTCAAGTTCAAACAGTATTCACCTAAAATAAAACACCAGCCTTCAGTGATTCAACTATAAAAAGATAAAAGTCAGCATGATAAGATGTTCAGTTTCTCTAACCTGACTACAGTGAAAGCTCTCAACAATAAAGGAGCTCTGAAAAACAGAAAACATGTCGAGTGCTGGAAGTTCAGCTGCAGGCTAAAGCTAAGCTAGCTGTGTGGTTTCCTTCAGGAGGACTCGAGATGATGTGGAGAAACAGGAACCACAGATCCTCCTTCAGTTCAAACTTAGAGCCCATTTCAAGCATTTTAAAATGGAAACTTACCAGCAGCTTCAGCATCTCCTTGGTGTCGGGATCAACTTCAATCAGCTCCTGGTCCAGAGCAGACACCTGGACAGGTAAACACAGGGAGGAGTTAGACAGGCAGTCACATCAGCACCTCGTTCACACCTCCTCACCTTCATGTTCGCTTCATTCTAATGGATCACTTCCACAAAACATGATGATGTTCTGACCTCAGAACACGCGTCTAAACACGTCTGCCAACTATTAGAAGCTACAGCTGGAGTCAGTAAACAAAGTTTGAGGCAGTCGAACATTTTAATCACATCTGTTCTGCCACAAAGGAAATCCCTCATTAAAAACAAATGTCAGACACGGGTGTGTGCTGGTGGGTTAAAGCAGCACTTCATAAGACTGAGAGGGCATGTTTCAAACTAATCACCTTAAAATTACCAGAGAAATTCTGCAAGTTCTCACAAATAATGTTTAAATATGCAGATTGCAGATCAATTTATTGTTTCAGGTTGTTGACATGTTAAAGTCAGAGTAGTTTTGATGGAGCTCTGATCTGTTTTCACACTTAAATCAGAAAATACTGACAGCCATAATAACAAAATCCTCCATGTTTTTTCTGTGAAAACCTTTAGAATACAGAATACAAAAAATTGTATTAACTCATAAATCAAAATTTCCAGCTGATTACTGAGTTTAAGTTTTTTTTATAATGATTGTGCCATTTAAACATGCGCCAACTTGCACAAAAAGTCCAGAACAGAAATCTGAACTTGCACACATCTGGAAAAAAAAAAAAGAAAAAAGTTCAAAACGCCTGGATGGACGTTTCATACAGAAAAATGTTCAAGTTTCCAACCCGTGTTGTTAATGTTGAAGAATATACATGCATAAACATTTTGAACTCTTTCCATGAGTCTTGAAAACCTTATTGAGTCAAAATGGACCGGAGCATGTTGTCACCTGTCACCAACATTAGAAAACAGGCATTCAGATTATCTGAGCATTTAACATGAAGGCTGTCTGAGAGCGCCAGGGTTCAAGAGGAACGGAGGATCCTTTGAACACGGGAAAGGCCCGCAGGTTATTCTTCCTGTACTATCAATGACCTGGCTACAGGGACGCCATGATCACTTTCGATACAGGACACACAAGTCAATCACACTAATGGGAATATTTTAAAGTCTGTATGATGTCATTCGTAAAAATATCCCTTCAACATTGGCATTTAAACCCCAATATCATCATATATTTTACTCTTTACACAATGATTAAAAGATTTAGTTAGACTATTCTGCCGGCTCAACACCACAGACTCCAAACAAATCCAGCATCTCTTCATCACATCACTAAAACCTGGAAACGGACGACAGCCACCACCAGGACTGCATCAGCTTTAAGATGTGTGTGTTCTGATGGAGGACAGAAGGCAGCAGACAGCCTGTTGGTGCATTCACTGACCTCTGGCACGTAGTTGTCCCTCCTCTCTCTCTCTTCCTCCTGCAGTTTGATGGAGATGCCTCTGACTGGACCCCTCTGGATCCTCTTCATCAGATGTGTCACATACCTGCAGCAACAGTGATTCAACACAGCAGTCAGAACCAAACAGAACATGTTCACAGCACAACTCTGAAGAGTGTGGACCATCACAGAGGTCCTGATCAGAGCTGCTATTAACATCTGTCCTGGGTGACCACTTATGATTGGACCTCACTTCCCTGGTTTATGTGCAGGAGGACATCTTTGGGACAATCAATGTTTTCACAAAGAACTTCATGTACAACATTTGCCGAATTTCCAAGAAGACCTAAATAATGAAGACTTTGTCAGACGCAGCGTCTCAGAGTTAATGTTTCTCCTCAAACAACTCATAAAATTAGACAATTTGTTAAGGGAGTCTGGTGATGTTGTGGCTGCTGGTTTAACATTTTTGTACAAGTATGCTTGAAATTGCAGGTGTGTCACTCCATAGACTGAACTGGTCTGTGGCTCCAGAAGCAGGCATGATTGTAGAGACATGCAATGCAGATTATTATTGGCTATTAACGTTGTCTAGTGTCTGGGAGCGCCAGGGTCTGATAGAAATAAGGAGTCCTTCAGACACGGGAAAGGCTCTCAGCTTCATCTTCCTGTAGTATCAATGACCTGGCTACAAGGACGCCATGATCACTTTCGATACAGGGTGGAGGGAGAACGCTCCTCCGCAGTGAAACTCACCCAGCGATCTTGTTGCGGAGCTTCTTGCTGGGGATGATGGCGATCTCCTCGCACACCCTCTTGTTGGTGTGGAAGTCGCTGCCCAACCGGGTGTAGTATTTCTCGATGATGACCCTGGCGGCCTTCTTCACCGTCTTGGTCCTGACTCGTCCCTGTGGGCAGTTCAAAGATCACACATTACATTTCACTCAGGAGAGCTAGATTTGTCTCAACATACAGAGTCGCGGATACATTTACAACTTGGGAATTAATCATTCAAGCAAACAACTCATGGTATATTAAGATCATATTAAGACACCTAGTGACAACGACAGGGTGATTTCTGAGCTACAATATACTCAACATGACATTGGCGTAAATATGGGACTCTAAATTTATGTAAATGTGTATCTTTTACTAAAGAGCTTGGTTAATATATAGGCTGCCAGACCAGCTGGTATTGACCTGTGACAGATCCAACATGACCTCATCGAACAATACTTACACTGAATACATAAACTGAGATAAAAACATCACTGAAGCTGCACCTCAACCAAGGACCGCTGATTCACCTGACATTATTCACGTTTCCCTGAATAAAGACAATTCGTTTTAAACTAGTTCCGTGACGACGTGCTTACATACTTCCACTTGATCTCTTCAGGCTGATGTTTAATGTAATGTGTACTGCTCAGTGAGCTAGCAGCACAGACGCACCACTGCGGCACTCAAGCTAGCGACGTTTCTCCTCCAGCGCTAACTAACGCCGAGCAGCAACTACTTCACTATATTTTCGGCCCGTGTTGAAACATATAGATCAAGGAGTGATACTGTTGTTTCCGTTTAACTACACTGATATAACATGAATAAGAACCGCAGCTCATTCAGCTGGAGAGCTGCTCCACTCCGCTTCCTCTGTTAGCCGCAGTTAGCTGCTACAACAGTGCGAATAAACTGTTCTGTTCGTGTCATCTAACATCAATACTGCCAGAAATAAACACGGTAAACACTCCGGTGTCCATACAGGAGATAACCGCGGTATTTAAACTGTAAAAGAGTCAGGATTAATTCAGATAGCTCGGGTCGACATGTAGAAAGTACCCACCATGTTGGATCGGCCTGGTAGAAGAGGACGAGCAGACTTCCGGTGGAAGTTTAAATCCGCTGCCGGAAGCTGAGCAGGGAAACGCGCTACTGCGGCTGCGCCACCTGGCGGCAGGAGGCGGGAACAACAACAACAACAACAGGAAGCCGCTACTGACTGCAGGTAGATAAAGACAGAATATAGAATACAATTTGAATGATACAAAACGTATTTATTATATTAATGTGTTGTTTATTATTCTTTATGTATTGTTATATATAATTTATTGTCTCCTCCCTAATATATTAGGAGATATTTGTATCCTAATAAAACATCTTTCCTCAGTACAATGAGCAGACAGGAAAACATTTATATGATGTTTTGGATGGAATATTTTTGTTTTGCTAATTGCTAAAAATACAATAACAATAGTAATCCTCATTTTTACTTTACCCTATAAACAATATAGAATGCATGCTAACACTTTCAACTTAGAAGATACAGTGAAAATCTAAAAAAGGCATAAATGACGACTTTTCAAATCAGTTTGGGATCTTGAGGCTTCTGGAGAATTTCATGTTGTTGTGGATGTCGGACATCTGCCTCTGTCTGTGTCTCACATCTCATGCTATAGTTCATTCTGAGCTGTATATTAGTTCCTGTAAAATGTGTAATATTTAAAATGAACAGTCTGTGTGTGGTGGTTATGAGTTATGAGTGGACACTGATCTTTATTTTTGCTTAGAGGCAACAAGACTAAATCAGAGCTGAAAACATTGATTTCTCACAGAAGTTACAGATTTATTGCAGAAATACATTCTCAGTGATTCTTGTCTTTGTACAACAGACATCTCTGTGCTCGGAGGAAAACACACTGACACAAACAAACAGAGTTGGAAATATACTTAAAATATCAAATCACATTCAAAGATTTTGTTGAACTTGGAGAAAAATCAATTTATTTCTCTTCAAACTAAACATGTTACAGGTTTAAATCTTACTTAATTACATAAAGAAATATTTATAAAACATCACAATACCATAAAAAACGTTGAATCTTCTATAGAGAGACAGTCGTGTGTCGCAGGAACGAGTCCCAAAACCCAAAATAAGTTGCATTTTTGCACCTCCCCTTCCCTCAACTCAAGTCAGTGGGATTTCTTTAGGACACCTGAAATAAAGTGTGTTGTTTCTGCAGGCTGAAGATATTTACGCATTTTATTCATCATTAAATGTCCCACAGTTTAATTCTGTCACTCACTGTTCTAACTCTGACTTTACAACTTGTACATTGATCAGTTTATAGAAAACCTGGATAGTAATTGTGCAGTAAGACTCTTAGTGGTGGAGACGTTTCAGTCATGTGACCGTGATGTCGTCTGTTTGTAGCCTAACATTAGCTTCTTACTGCTACACAGTTAATGTAGCTTCACACATCACAGAGTGGAGTTCATCTGTGGAGATTATCTGGATCAACAGAACCTGGAAGGATCAGAATCTTGTGTTTTTTATCTGTAATAATCCACAATACAATTCAAAAACCCCACAGAGGGAACAGTGATGCTAATCGCTGCATCTCTCTGTGAGATAAATATAATTAAAACAATTAACTGATTCCATCTTCTGTCTCTGATTAAACCATGATTCTAAAACAGCTGTTCCTCTGTGTGAAACATAAACAAAAACAGAACTAATCACTTAGAAACAACCTGTGTTTCTGACAAAGTGTTCCTGAGCCCGTTTAATTATCTCCTTATTGTTTCTGTCACAACGTGTCGCTGCCGTCAAATTCACAATAAGCAGATATTTACAAAGATGGATGAAGGTGATGAGGTCAGACGTTAATATCAATGATCACATCCGGTCTGATCTATGTTTTACACACATCCCAACTTTTATAAACAAAAGTAAATATAATAAATATATAATGACACATATCATTTCACTACATTCATGTAAACAGATTTATTCATCACGTTGAACCAGATGCTTGTGACAATCTTCTACAGTCGTCTGATTTAAAGCCATTACAGTATTTACTTTGTACAGAAGTCTGCAGGAACTACAGCGATTCTTCCTACAGTGACGAGTTTACATTAAAGGGACAGTCCAACATTTTGGGAGCAGGATCAGAAGAATCATGAGAAACTGTTAGCCAATTCACAAAATGACTTATTTGGTAAAGCGATAAACACATTAATGCATCAATAATTATAATCCAATAATCCAATATACTGTGGATCATTCTGAAAGGGGTCATTCTGCATAATGAGACCTGAACTTAGTACATCTTCCTGATAATACTTACGTTTCACTTGAGTTACATTTTGGATGCAGCACTTTAACTGTTGTATTGGTATTTTTATTTGAGTGAAATATGAGTACTCAGTGCATCACAGCCAGAAACTCCCAGACTGTTCAGAATACGGTACAATACTGCTCGAATATGAAAACTTTACACCTCCTTTCTCTGCATGTAGTCAAGAAGAGGCTGGTGTTAGTGTTAAATCTTTCACCTGAGCTAAAATAATCCCGTCTCAGGCATCTCTGCACCCAATAATGACATTTATATCCGATTTCAACAGCTTCTCAAAAGGTTGAACTGTTCCTTTAACTACAGTGGTTAAGTTTTACTAATCTACCACAGATCTTTGAGTTCTACTCAGTGTCTTATTGTAAATCTACTGAAGCATGCTGAAACATTTTTTGAAGCTTCTCTGAATGTGCTGTTTTCTCTAAACGTTTCTAAAAGGTTCTTTATTTGGCCCACATGCTGTATTACCCTGTGGCCCCGGGCCCCCACTGCAACATGTAAGGCCCCAAGTGTTCATGTGTCAGAGTCAGATCACACCTGGTATCAACATCCATCCTGAGTGATCTGATCACAGCTACACTACCCCGTGATCTGATGTTTCTACACAAAGACAGAAAGAAGTTCATGTAGAACATTTGCTGAATGAACAAGAAGGTCCAAATAATGCAGAATGAGTCAGAGACAGAGTTTCACAGAGTTTATAAAGTGTCTCCAACTCAACAACTCACTAAACTGACACATTTGTTAAGGGAGTCTGGGGACTTTCTCCACGGGGACAAAGAAGTCGCCTATATTGTTCCTGTTTAGTGTCTTTGTAACATGTGACATGTTTAGATCAATAACATAACACCAATAACACCACCTCTGAATGTGGTCTGAGTGATCAGCTGTGATCAGATCCCTCAGGACAGATGTTGACTCCAGCTGTGAACTCAATTTAAAATGAATGTTTTTACACAAATGAATCACCATCAACCTTTTTAATGTTTCAGGTCAGAAGCCTCCTGACCCGAGTCTCTTAAAGCTTCAGATAAAGTGCCGACAAGTTACAATAACTTTACTTTCAGTACATGCAGAAAGTGAACAAACACCACACCGTTCACCTAAGAGCTAAATCAAACCTATTTTATAGTTTATTTTTATATATCATAAAACTGTACATCCTGGTAAATGTACTATACTGGGCTCTATTTAACAGTCTTAAGTGTGTTGAGTTCTTGAGGACTCTGGTGGAAATGTGCAGTGATGTAAAAGGCAGAACGCAGTTTTGTGCAGGAAATGAATCTAAAAGTCTTAAAGGGAAACACATTAGTCTAACACTGTTGTATTTACTGACTGAGCCTCTCTTCAGCAGCTGGTGTATTAAAGTGTAACATGAGATCAGAACCTAAAGTGCTCGACAGTACAAACTATGGCCTTCCTTTCCTGTAGAACAGACGCGTCGCCTGCTGATTCACTCCTGAAAAGTGCAAAATATAAGCTAAAGGTTGCATATCATCGACTCCTGAGCAGAAATCACTCTGACCTGATTTCCAGCTTCATGCTTGACATGTTGTCATGGTAACGGCAGAGGCACCAGCACGTCCACGTAGCTGACGGGGAACAGACCTGATTGGCTGCCGAGCGTGCCCTCGTACCAGTTGGCGTCGACGTGATTGGTGAGGACGATGATGTCACCCTCGTTGAAATCTAGCTCACCCTCGCGATTCGGGTGGAAGGAGTACATCGCCCGGCAACAGGGCTGATCCTGGACCAGCTTACTATCAGCTGGGCGAGAGACACAGAGAGAGAGAGAGAGAGAGAGAGAGAGAGAGAGAGACAGAGAGAGACAGAGAGAGAGAGAGACAGAGAGACAGAGAGAGAGAGAGAGGTGTCATTTGTAAGATATCACCAGAATTCATAGGTAGCTCCAAAGCTAAATAGGGCAGCTAACCACTAACTGCTGCTCACTGAACTCACTGCTGTCATGAGTTCATGTACGATACCTGAGTACTCTTCTCTAAGCTCCTCCCCCTGAACACAGACCACTTATTTCAGCTAATTGTATCCACAATCTCATTCTTTGGTCACTCCCTGAGGGCTCCTGACTTCAGGTGAGGGTCGAAATGTAAATGGAATCGTAAATCTAAAGCACTTGTAATAACTCATAAACATCACCTTTGTGTCACATCTCCAAGTTTGTTTGTTGATGTCAGTCAGTGTGTTTACATGCACAGCTTAGTCAGATTACAGCCATAGTTTGACTATGCTGCTCAATCAGACAACTGCAGTTGTCCGAGTATACATGCTGGTGAGAAAATTGAATTACTGGCTGGAGCATGTCACACCCCGGTACACTAGGTGGCGCTGTACCCATTTCAACTAGTGGTAACAGAAACACCTCCAGCTGACCTCTTTACGTCACCAGCTGCCTCGGCACTCAAGAAAGATGCCGTACGAAGAGCCAGACGAAGCTGCATCTTTGTACATTTCGTATATGGTGAACATGATAATTACACAAACTAGATGCACAATGGTGCTCTTGCTTGCAGTGATTTCAGAGCAAAGACGCCGCCGCCGTCTGTTTACTTCCAGCTCACGGTCCCGGGGAAAAAAATCTCAAGCCTGCGCAGAACGCAAAAATCCAATCCGGTCCGCTGGAGCGTATACATCCAGGAATAATGCAACTATCAATCGAATAATCTTGTGCTTTAATCCGACTATGAGAAATCAGATCCGGTCCGATTTTAGTCAGACTAAAGTGTATACATGCATCTTAAAAATCCGATCATAGTCGGACTAACACAGTAATTTGTTTTCTTGAGTGTCATGTAAACGCACTGAGTGTTTCTCACCGTAGCAGGAGATCGGACTGCCGGGTCGGGATGGCAACACTGTGACGGGTTCTCCTGTAGCAGTAAAACACAACAGATATCACATTTCATTCCAGAGCATGTGGACGTGAGAAAACATCTCAAACAGGAGAAACCCGACGAACCTGAGGACGCTGCAGCTGTGATTGACGGCTGGTGGTAAAACCCGGTGCTGCTGTTGTGTTCACTTCGGATCCTGATCTTCCTGGGTCTGAACCGGCGCTCTGGTTTGTTGCTGGCAGCCGTCAGCCTGTTTCACAACACACACACACACACACACACACACACACACACACACTCAGCTTAGCATTTTAGCATGATAACTTCACCTTAACAGCAGCAAGGGACTTAAAAAATAAAGGAAGGGTCAGCACATCGCTGAACCTTGGTGCCAGCTGTGTTGAAGTCTATGGGAGATGAGCCCCAACACATCTACGTCTACAACACCTGAGTCCTTCATCAACATGTTGTTCATCCCATTTGATCAAAATGTCATCAGGCCTGTCAATCATTTGCAATAAAAAACATCTGTGGTCATATTTGTTTCGGATGTTAATTCATGTTCTTCGTTGCGTCCATTTTGGGCCAACGAGTAGTAAAGTTTGGATAATTGGTAAAAACCTGCAAAACTATAATGAGCGTCTCATCAACCTCAGCTGCGTAATCTGTTAAGAAAATCACCAGAACATGTACAAAACAAATTCTTGTCTACCTTCAGGCTTGTTAATGATTTCTGTACACAGAATAACAAACACACAGATTGTTATTAAAGAGGTCGTTTTCTGCTCTTGGGGTTTTTGCCGTTTCTTTATTGTGTTTTTAAACATGTTTGTGCATGTTGAAGTTCTGCAAAGTGAAAAAATGTATTATTATTTATTATTTTAGATCACACTACCTTGCTCGGCATGACCTGCTCTCCTCTGCCTCTGATTGGCTACATCCTGCCCAGTAATGTGCAGCTCATGCCAAAGATTGAAAAGAGGAGAAATGTCTCACTCTTAAATGGAGCATTCAAGACACAGTGTGCACAGAGACGCTGCAGCGATGAACTGATAAAGTGTTTGATGTATTTAAACCGTTTCAACCAGGACCCCAAATTAAAGTATGAACATGTAGATTGGGAAAATATGACCCCTTCAGTGTTTGTAGTGGGTGTGACAGGTGTCTTAGCAGGCTCACCTTGCCTGCAGGTTGCCATGGAGACCCAGCAGGATGCGCTGGGCGTTGCGATGAAAGTCGAGCAGCGCAGCGACCAGCGCCTTCAGACGGGTCAGCTGATCAACCTGCAGGAGGAAACAGGAAGTCAGCTGCAGCACAGCAACCAGACGTCAGAAAGCAAAGTCATTCATAAAACTTAATTTATTAATCAGTATGCAAAATTACTTTTCCATGGATGCATGTGTCAGTAGATGTTTCCATTTATTATCAGTATTATAAAGTCAGTTCTGTTTGGCCACATGAGCCTCCCTGAAGTTCAGAACATATTTTTCCTGGATACCATCTCTGCCAAGGGATGATAACAGACGTTTTCTTCTTTGCTCTCACTTGGTTTTGGATTACAGTCACCACATCAACCAATGAGAGAGAGGCAGCCCGGAGCATCTTCACGTGCTGCCAAACAACGGTAACGTTAGTGAGCGTGCTACTGTTGACGGAAAATTAACATTTCACCTCCAGTTCTCTCTGAAGAAAACCAGCGTTCATCAAGTCTCGTTTCACCTTCTGCACTGATTTTTACGCTAACCGCCATTTTGTTTATGTCTGCTTCTCCATAAGATCATGTGAGTCCAGCTTCAGTCTGCAGAGCCATGAAGCTGCTGTAGAGTGCTGTTTATTCAGGATGTATGGAAGCTGTGCATGTACGAAGTGCACCACATACGACACTGCACGTCCTTTGCTCCACAGCAACAAACCTGCAGAGTGTGAAGTGGATTGGACGGGTGGTTCTGGAGATGTGTGAGGGACACACAGACACACAGACAGACTGAGACTCACGTCATTCTGCAGCAGGATGAACATGCTCCTCTCTGCCAGCTCTTTGGATGTGATGAACTTGTCCCAGGCTTGTCGGAGCTCCTCTGCCGGGACTTTCCCCCTTCGTCTCCTCTTGTAGTCGAAGTCCAGACGACGACCGTTCAGCTTCTTCAGCTGGTACTGAAGAACCAATCAGAACAAAGATCAGAAACACACATGGCTGCTGAACATTTGGACCAAACTATTTGTTCAGATTCTGTTCCAGATGCATTCTGGGTATAAAGAGAGTCCTGAGCGTCATAAAACTCTGAAGCTTCCATCTGACTGGGAACTAGACCGTCCTCTCACCCGGATGTCCTTCAGCTCTGTGTTGTGGAGGTCCTGCAGGGGGTCGATGAAGGAGTGTTTGACGTTGACATCCAGAGTGTCCCTGGCCTGAGCGACCTGCTGCAGCGTCTCACCCACAACAGACAGAGCGCCGCCTGATCCGCCAGACGACCAACCAGAACCGACAGAAAATGTAAAAACACAAAAAGCAGCGAGAGTCAAAACTAAACATGCATCATTTTTCTCCTTTGTTCAAGTCTGACTGAAGTTTCCACAGACGTGTGCAGATGATTTGTGTTCTGAGATAAACGCAATCCGATGATAATTTATAATATTGTGAGAACATTATTTCTATTTGCATGAACAGGGTGTGACTCCTTTATTCATCCATGATAACGTGGATGTCACAGCTCTCCTGTCTGTCAAACTGCAGCGCATAATGTGACAGATTAAAACAAGATAAAACCGAAGTCTGACTCGTCCCGTCTGCTTAGACTGAAATCGGAGGTTTTCATTTATTTCCACACCTAGACGTCTCTCTCCTGTTAACCAACTATCTGACTGTATCCTGACCGTGTTTGTGAGGGTTGAGCTCAGTTGTTCACAATAACTGTGTGACTGTTTGGATGAGAAAAGAGAGAATTACAGATTTCTTTCATGTTTCACGTCATGTTTTCCTCCATTTTTGACTCTTATCTGCTGGCAGTGTTGAGACCGACATCGTACCAAATTCAGAAGCAGCTCCGAGCTCCTGGCCGTAGTGCGACATGCAGTCTCCCAGCATGCCCTCCGTCTGCGGGTAACCCACCGACCGGCCCTGTCCTCGAATCCTGGACATCGTGTTGAGCATGCTCAGTTTCGCTCTGTCTGCTGTGAAAACACAAAGATGATGTCACGAAGGAACACGAGATGATCAAAATCTTCAAATAAAATCATTGGAATAAACATTTACGGTCAGTGAAAGCAGCTGTGTTGCGTTTCTCAGTACCTGGATTTGGTTGGAGGAACTCTGTCGTTTTGGACAGCAGCTCGACCAGCAGAGCGTGGATCACTGCAACACCCTGACAGACACACACACAGACAGGAAGTCAGTCAGTTTGTCTCTTGACTCAGATTTAAAGTGCCACCTGCACTGCTGTACCTTCTCCATCTTCAAGAAGTCCTCGTCCATTCTCGTCCCTTCAGCTCCCATCAGCCTCTCGTTCAGCAGCTGCAGGAAGAGTTGTAACATCAGTAGAAGTCGTGGTGTCAAAGGTACTTTTATTTATTATATCTTTGTTATCACACGAGTGGCTGGATGCAGCTACGCTCATACAGCAGTGGTTTGTAACCAATCTGATGCCTCAGGGAGGTTTGAGGAGCTTCAGTGCAGAACAAACAAGCTGAACTTCCAAATATCCTTCTGTGGCTGATTCGGTCACAGAAAATAACAAAGGTGTTGTTTTCATGTTAAAAATATTATAGCAGAGGGTTATGAACTTATGAAGATAATAAATAATAATCATTCAAACAAAATTCAGCTCACAACTGCAGCACATACAGACTGATGACTTCCATGTTTGCACCTTTCACAATAAAAGCGAACACAAGACAGTATACAGTGTAAATCCTCATTCTGACACTGACACACGTCTTCTCAAACTTTCTGTGAGTAACTTGAATTCTAAATTTCTGTACATGTGAAGTTTTTCTTTCTCCTCTTAATTTCTGTTTCTGTTTCTCACTGGAGGACCAGAAACAAGTTGTGAAAACTCAAATGGAAAAAAAAGTTTGAACATTTGGAAGAAATCAGGAGAACTACTGGAGAAGTGAGACAGTGAGAGGAAACTGAGCAGACAAAGAAGAGCAGGAGTCAGTTGCTGTGACAATATCAACATTCATGTACATATTTTTATCTGTGCTGTGCTGACAGGACTGTAGCATTAATGCACCAGCAGGTAGAGATGGCTGCAGTCAGTCACCGGCAGCATCGTGTAGCAGCACAACAACAACAGGAGGTGGATATGTTGTATATTAATATTGTAACAGATCATTTATATTCTGGATCATAAATCAAAATGATCGATTGTCGGTGATCACTCAGTGTTTCTGCTGGTCGGCAGTGATCAGTGCTGCAGGCCCTGTGTCGCAGCATCACTCAGTATTAATCCCCCGGTACAGAAAACATCAGGCCGGTTGATCCCGGCTCGACCCGGCTCGGCCCGGTTTGTCCCGGTTACCTGACTGGCTTTGTGGAGCTGCTTCTTCATCCCGGAGACAGACATGTTCACCGGCCGCAGATCAGAGGAGCTGCTCGGTACCGACAGGCTCCATCCCGTCTGAGCGGCTCCGTCCCCCGCAGAGCCTGCTGCAGCGAGCCGCTCCGCCCCCTCCGGCCGCTCCTCCAGTCTGCTTTATTATTACACATATTCTAGTTTTTACGTTAAAAGATTTAATCTTAATAAACGAATGTTCGGACATATTGGTTCTTACACGGTCATCTCAATATTTAATTTACATTTTTACACGATTCATCCAAAACACACCAGGTTTTTATTATTTCACTTTGAAATATACAACCGGTTTTAATCTCATTTAAATTTATTTGCGTATAAAACAATATTATCATTTGATTTAACGTTATTATCATTGTGATAATATTAATCTTAATAATATTTTTGCCGAATTTTCTTTTTTGCTGTTATTAAATAATCATTTAAATTGACATAAATGATCAATTTGGCCACTTGGCGTTCATTTTGTCTTTCACAGGTTACAGGCTAGGATTTGTTTTTAGTTCTTTTTTTTTAACGGGGTCATTAATTTATCTAATTCACATGACTTCACTTATTCTATTTAATCAATAATCACGTATTATACGATTTGTTATCATTTGTAGCCTGCTCCATCAGGTGTTTAGAGAAATGTTGGAATCATGAAATTTCACCTGAATGTGCCAACACTGCTGAACATTGAGCATGCGCACTAGAGACTTTCGCCGACCGCGCTAGCTAACATCCGGTTTAGCGCGCGGCTAACTTGAATGAGGATAAACTAATTTAATCTCGCGGCTCTTCTAGACTTTACTAGTGTAACTGCACATAACGGTTCAAATTCTGACAGTCAGACGAGTCTCGGGCGGTGTGACGCTCCAGAGAAGAATCCGACATTTTACAGACGTTTCTTTCACAGTTAGCTTCCGGGGAAGAGTCCTTTTGAGCCGCAGTGCATCACGGAACTAGTTTTTCAGAGCCTCGCGCTCCTCCTGGAGGCTTAGCGCGGGACCGTATGTCTATCTAACCGCCATCTTGGATGTGGCAGCTCCGCCCCGTGAACTGAGAGTCAGTGTTGTGAACTTTATAAAGCTCCTGGTACAAGGTGCAGTAAGTTAATGTCTCAGTTACACATTCACACATGTACAAATATATTCAGGAAACAGACAGGAACCAAATAAAGACACTGTAGTTTTAAAGAGGACAGAAGAAGAGTTTTTCTGCCTGAACAAACTAAATAATCAAACTCTCTTTGTGTTCATGACCGAACAAACTGAATCAATAAACAGACCTTAAAGGATGACACAGTTTATACTGCTTCACTATGTTTACATGTGGCGGACCGTGCCACTTTTCTAGCTTCACACGGTGTCCTGGGATCTTACTTTCCTCTGAGAGGAAAGATGGAGAAAATTCTGAGTTTGTATTATTAACTCATTTATAATCAGTGAGTTTGTGTTTCTTCTCTAAAACTACATATTGCCCCTTTGAAGTACTTTAAGTAACATTTTCACATGCAAACTGGCCCAACGGATGTAGATGTGTCCCTGAAACAATGAGTCAGTTAATCACAGTCACTTTACAGACAATGAACGAGCAACTATATTAATCTTTATTATGAAAACATTTCATGGTTTTCATGATTAGAGTGATAGACATTCACTGAGGCTACATTTTCAGTGCTGGACTTTGAAGAGGATCCTTTATCTCTTACAGAGCTGTATCAGTACTTTTACTGGAGTAAAGTATCTTAATACTTCCTACAGCCGGCATATCTGTGATGCTGTTAACACACTCAGTTATGAGATACAACTAAATCAATGCAGTTTGAATTCTAAATAAAGTTGTTAATGGGGCAGTGTAGTAACAAGTCCAAAAACCTAATGAGTTTGTGTTTTCACACATCTGCTTCCCTCATCTCAAAGTTGATGCGTTGTTGAGTTGGTTTTCAGTTTAAAGCCTAAAATAAGGTGTGTGGTTACCACAGGCTGAAAATATCTACATGTTCTGCTCTACCACTTAAAATACATCAGTAAATGCCCAACAGTTTTACTATAAAGCGCTCATGTGTCTTAAAAAGACAACATCACCTTGAGTTAACTTGTTGTTGATTTCTCTGGTTTGAACATGGTAGTGATGTAAGAACACAACTCAACAACATAAAGAACAAAGGACGAGTTGTTTTTATTTTAATGCAGAAAAGTTACATATTACATCTTTGAATCAAGTTGAACTAATTTATGATTCCATTTAATTTGATACTAAATGCAGTCACATCATCGTTCAGTTAAACCTCGGTGAGGCGACACAATGGAAACGTTGACATCTGCTGGCAGAAAGCAGCTCCAGAACATGAACGCTGGTGATAACAACAGCTTCAACACTGAGCTCAGAGGGAAAAGGCTCCACAGGTTGATTTCATGTGTGTGTTGATCACGTGATGTGTAAACCAGCAGGGTTGCACATTAAACTGGAGTTCACTGGGGCTGCAGGAAATATGATGATCAAACTGTTGTCACATCTGCTCCCACAGCCAGTGACTGCCCACTTCACACCCCCATCACCCCCATCACATCCATTATCACCTCGGACTACAGGGCACCCCCACCCGCCACACCCACGGACAGTTCAACCCTCCCCCCCACGCCTACCATAGACAGTTCAACCCCTGCTCCCCACCACCACGGACATTTCAACCCCCCTCCTCACCGCTACGGACGTTTCAATCCCCCTCCCCTTCACCATCACCAAGGAGCAGGTGAGCAAAGAGCTGAGGAGACTGCGCCCAAGGAAAGCAGCGGGCCTGGACAAAGTGTGTCCAAGGATGCTCAAGGCCTGCTCTGCTGAACTGGGGGAGCCGCTTCAGCAACTGTTCAACCATAGCCTGAGGTTGGGGAGGGTCCCCGTGCTCTGGAAGACTTCATGTCTCATCCCGGTTCCTAAGATTAAACACCCCAAGGAGCCAGGTGACTTCAGACCAGTAGCACTAACATCCCACATCATGAAGACCTTCGAACGGCTGCAGCTCCATCTCCTCAGACCCCAGGTCCACCACGCACAGGATCCACTGCAGTTTGGATACCAGGAGAAGTTGGGCGTGGAGGATGCCATCCTCTATCTGCTTCACAGGGCACACTCTCATCTGGACAAGGAGAGCGGTGCTGTGAGATTCATGTTCTTTGATTTTTCCAGCGCCTTCAACACCATCCAGCCCCTCCTGCTGAGAGACAAGGGATGACAGGGATGAATGTGGATTCACACCTGGTGAGATGGATTACAGACTACCTCACAGAGAGGCCGCAGTACGTCAGACTGAAAGACTGCATGTCAGACACTGTGGTTAGCAGCACCACAGGGGACTGTGCTCTCTCCCGTCCTCTTCACCTTGTACACATCTGACTTCCAGTACAACTCGGAGCTCTGCCACATGCAGAAATACTCAGATGACACTGCAATAGTGGGCTGTATCAAGGATGGACAGGAGGGGGAGTACAGGAGCCTGATTGAGGGCTTTGTGGAGTGGTGCAGGTCCAACCGCCTACAGCTGAACACCTCCAAGACCAAGGAGATGGTTGTGGACTTCAGAAGGAAGAAACCACAGCTCCAACCTGTGTCCATTGAGGGGGTCGATGTGGAGGTGGTCAGGACCTGCAAATATCTGGGGCTGCAGCTGGATGACAGGTTGGACTGGACAGCAAACATGGACGCTGTACACAGGAAAGGACAGAGCCGTCTGTACTTCCTGAGAAGGCTGGGGTCCTTCAACATATGCAAAAAACTGCTGCAGATGTTTTACCAGTCTGTGGTGGCCAGCGTCCTCTTCTACGCTGTGGTTTGCTGGGGAGGAAGCAGCAAGAAGAGGGACGCTGCCTGACTGGACAGACTGGTGAGGAGAGCTGGCTCAGTGGTGGGCACAGAGCTGGACTCTCTGGTGACTGTGGCAGAGAGAAGGACCCTGGACAAACTGCTGTCCATACTGGACAACACCCACCACCCTCTGCACAACACCTTCAGCAGGCAGAGGAGTGTGTTCAGTGGCAGACTGCTGTCACAATCCTGCTCCACCAACAGACACAATAACTCTTTCGTCCCCCTGGCCATCAGGCTGTACAACAGCTCGCAGTGATGTCAGGAAGCACAATAGACAATGGACAAGTGCACTCAAAAGCACTCATCTTTTATAGCCCAATTTAATTTAATTGTACACCGTCCCCTGTCCCCTTAATACTCTTTACCTCTATGTCACTTTATATTTTTAATATCACTTTATATTTTTATACAGTTGTACAAAACATTTTTATAACATTTTTTATTCCATATTTTTATTTCTACTGTTTCTTTGATATTGTATGTATGTTCAATGTATGTTCAATGTTTGTTATTGCTACTGGATGCTTGAATTTCCTCCGGGATCAATAAAGTATCTATCTATCTATCTATCTATCTATCTATCTATCTATCTATCTAAAATGTTCCCCTCAAGTTCAATGTCAGGCTGCACACGTGACACACAGATACTGAGGTGTAACTTAATGTATGAAAATAGTTTATTACAAATATAGTTAAAGTATAAACATGTTCTAGTTCTAAATGTGTGTTAGGACTGGACTGATTTGTTTGTGCTCTTGTTAAATCCAGGGGGCAGTAGGGAGGGCAGTTAGTGGCCCCAACACCTGGAGCTGGATGGTGGACTTTGTTGCAGTGGAGCTGATCCCAGAGCAGTTCACAATGCAGCACTGACAGTCATCTCCACTTGTTGTGATTGGTCCATCAGTCAATGCTGGATGAAGCTCTCCTCTCCACTCCACCTCCCAGTAACACGGCCCAGTCAGAGCCTCTCCACCCACCAGCTGATGGTGCTGCTTCAACCTCTCTGGATCATCAGGACACAGCTGATCCTCTCAGTACCTCCACCTTTCATCACCACCACCTGATGAGAGAATGAGAGAGAGCAGAAATGATTCGTGAGTGTTTACAGAGACTCTCTCCATCAGCTGTCAGTCAGTGATATAAAGACCAGCAGGACTTCAGTCCCGTTCAGACCACAAGTGGAGCAGCTGTGTAGCGTAGCCAGCTTCCTTTCAGCTCCATGTTAACATGTTGGAGTGAAGCTCACAGGTTTACTCTGCAGGTTTCACTCAAGTACACAGTGAAATAAATTGCAGTCCCTGAGTCCCTGAACACACCATCACTGCAAAAACACTTTAATGATGATTGACAGCTGTTAAAACCC
Organism: Acanthopagrus latus; assembly: GCF_904848185.1. Taxonomy (NCBI): domain Eukaryota; kingdom Metazoa; phylum Chordata; class Actinopteri; order Spariformes; family Sparidae; genus Acanthopagrus; species Acanthopagrus latus. Next base: position 764,318 of record NC_051046.1, on the reverse strand, counting down.
AGAGTGTCAGTCACACCTGAATATGTCAGCTGCTTTTTAAATATGTAAATATGTCTGTTGTAAAACATGTGGAGCAAACAAAAGACAGATGGACAGATGAATATATGATGTTAAAGCTCTTACATGTTCATACACAGTCAAACATCAGCTGTGGTTACTGGACTTCAGCACAGCTTCTGCTCTGTACAAACACTACATGGTTACAAAATGTAATAAGGGTTCTCTGAAATCAGAGCAGTGCTTCAGTCACACTGAACTGTACGGTGGCCCTGATGGTCAAAACACATGAACAAAAAAAGTGGGATTTACTGTGTTCAGAACAATACTGCGGTAACCAGCGTGGACTGACTCCAACCCTCTACTGACCTCAGAGTCTCCAGTCTACAGCATGGACTGTCCTTCAGATCAGACAGCAGCTTCCGTCCTGAATCCTTCAGGTTATTGAGTCTCATGTCCAGCTCTCGCAGATGGGAGGGGTTGGACTTTAGAGCTGAGGCCAGAGAATCACAGCTGATCTTTGACAAACTGCAGCTCCTCAATCTGAATAAAGAATAAAAGGTGAGGATCAAAATCCATCCATCAGATGTGTTCAGGTTTAAATGTACAGCTCAACATCACTGTGTTGCCCTAATTAAGGGCACTCCGAGTGTTATCAGACGACATTGGTTCTGAATAGTTTGATGTGTGGTCTTTAAAACGGCCAATCAGAAGAGCTGATCAGATAAACACAGGAGACAGTTAATACATGCAGCATGGAGAGGAGAGCCACAGTGTTCTCTGCAGTTTTCCACATTGTCTTGACTTGTATACAGCAGAACAGTGGTTACCCACTTTATGACAGGTGTTACCCACGCCTTTCCCAAGGCAGTGACCCTCTGATGTTTTACTGGACAAGAAGTGTCATCCTAGCTGCCTTCTGTTATCATCCTCATTTGCTAGCATGCTAACACGCTAACAGATTTCTGGTTTTAGGACTACAGACTACACCTCTCTATAGGTAGGGGAAGACCCGCCCCTTCAGATGGACCTCATGGAGCTGGTCAGTTCTGTGAGCTGCTGATATTCAGGACAACTCTACAAGGTTTCAGTCAGTGTTAAACCAGACGTCACTTGACGACTGTTGGCTGTGTCATCTTTATAATCACATATTTTCACAGTCTTATTTTTTATTAGATTTATGACAAACTGAAACTTTCTTGAGAAAATGTATCTTTAAAACTGACAAACGTATGAGATTCATGACAAAATTCAAAACAGAGCAGAAAATTATTTGTCTCATTTGTTCTGAAATAAGGTCCCAGGTGGCTTCACCTCTCTATTGTAGATCATCATCATGGTGACATCATCCTGTGAACATCACATTCACCCACCTGTTCACATCAATACACATTAATAACTATAATTATAGTGCTTGTGTGTGCATGTGTAATATAAACTATTGTTCTAATAATAAACTGTTCTAGATTTAAATGTAATAAACACTGAGAATAAAAAAACACATGAACTAACCTCAGAGTCTCCAGTCGACAGTTTGGACTCTTCAGTCCAGAACACAGCAGCTTCACTCCTGAATCTTGCAGCTTGTTTCCTCCCAGGTCTAGATGTCTCAGATAGGAGGTGTTTGACCTTAGAGCTGAGGCCAGAGAATCACAGCAGATCTTTGACAACATGCAGCTCTCCACTCTGATTAACGAATAAAAGATGAAGATAAAAATCAATTTATAATCCAGTCTGATGTGTCCAGGTTTACATGTACATCTCAACATCACTGTGTCCGAATTAAGCAGAACAGTGGTTTCATACTTTATGACAGGTGTTACCCATGCCTTCCCCAAGACAGTGACCCTCTGATGTTTTATTGGACAATAAGTGTCATCCTAGCTTCCTTCCGTTATCATCCTCATATGAACTCCTCACCTGTTCTGATGATGGATTTTATGTTGGAAAACAAAATGTGCAAATATGTTCAGCCTGTGGTGACCACACACCTTATTTCACACATTTAACCTAAAACACATTCAACAAACTCACAGACTTTGAGACAAGGGAACAGGATGTGCTAAAATTCTAACATCCAAACAGATTTCTGGATTTAGGACTACAGACTACACCTCTCTCTAGGGAGGGTAAGTCCCACCCCATCAGATGAACCTCATGGGACCTGATTTCAGTCAAAAAAGTGTCTGTTCGTGGTTAATAAAGAAAAATCTCATGTAGTTTTGTGTTAAACTGGTCAGTGAACCACTTTGTCTCATTCAACATACGTCACCAACACTAACATGGCCGCCGCCTCCACACAGAGGAAGGTCTGGACCTACTGACAGCTGTAGTTATGTGAAAGGAGAGCTGGTCAGTTCTGTGAGCTGCTGATATTCAGGATGACTCAATAAAAGTTTCAGTCAGCGTTAAACCAGATGTCACTTAACGATGACGTTGGCTGTGTCGTCTTTAAAATCACATATTTTAGTATTAGTTTTATGACAAACTGAGACTTTCTGGAGGAAGTGTTAAAAAACTGTTAAACTGACAAAAATCATGTGAGATTCATGACACAATTCAATCCAGAGCAGAAAATTATTTGTCTCATTTGTTCTGAAATAATTCCCCAGGTGGCCAAGCAGAGTGGGCGTGGCTTCAACTCTCTATTGTGGATCATCATCATGGTGACATCATCCTGTCAACACAACATTCAACCACATGTTCAACATGATCAACACACATAAATAACTACAATTATAGTGTGTGTGTGTGTGTGTGTGTGTGTGTGTGTGTGTGTGTGTGTGTGTGTGTGTGTGGAGGAGACAGAATGATGACTGACTGTGAGCTTCATCCTCCATCATCTTCATTACTGATCAGACATGTGTGAAGTCAAGGAAATTTAAAACTTCTGTTCTAGATATAAATTTAATAAACAGAGAAAAAACATGTGAACTGACTTCAGAGTCTCCACTCGACAGTTTGGACTCGCCAGTCCAGAACACAGCAGCTTTACTCCTGAATCCTGCAGCTCATTGTTACTCAGGTCCAGCTCTCTCAGATGGGAGGTGTTAGACTTCAGAGCTGAGGCCAGAGAATCACAGCTGATCTTTGACAAACTGCAGCTCCTCAATCTGAATAAAGAATAAAAGGTGAAGATCAAAATCCATCCATCAGATGTGTTCAGGTTTAAATGTACAGCTCAACATCACTGTGTTGCCCTAATTAAGGGCACTCCGAGTGTTATCAGACGACAGAAACCGACTGAAGATTTGATTCTACTGTTTCAGGTCAAAATCATCCTGAGTTTAAATATTTCAGTCAGTATAAACGTCACATGTCATCATAAAGGTTCTGAAGAAACACATGTTTGTTATCGTCTGACTGACTGTTTGATCTGTTTTTATTCACAGAGACATGAAAGAATCAAACGATTAAGAGGTTCAGAGAGAATCAACCAGTGATGAATGTTTAATGTTATATCAGATCTGTTATATCAAATCCAGGGGCGGCTGGCCAGAGGGTGCTAGGGCACCACCCCCCTTGAGCCACAAAAAATAAATTCCGTTAATATTAATGAATTGTACAAATTGTTAATATTTTTGTGTTTGAAATATATATATATATATATAGTCAGCATCCTCAAATCTAATTGCATGGGCAAATTTCCCCATCTGTGGGACATTAAAGGATTTCTGATTCTGATTCTGATAGTTGGTGCACCAGAAAGGCATGGTTAGCCAAGTACGGTCATGCTCATGCCTTATTTTGCTTTCCATGGTTGCTGGACAGATCCAGCATGGACAGTTACTGGAGTGAGGGACACAAAGCACCTGTCTGAGAAAGTAAGGAAACATGAGAACACCAGGGCACACATGGATAATTCTGTCAAACTAGCCATGTTAGGGAGAGTGAACATCGCTACGCAGCTCGACGATTGCCACAGGATTGCTGTGAGGTAACATAACAATGGGGTGGATAAAAACACGCACATTTTATCCAAAATAATCAATTGTCTTAAGTTTTGTGGGGCTTTTGAGTTGGCGTTGCATGGGCCTGACGAGACTGACTCCTCGGACAACCTTGGCATTTTCAGGGGATTGGTGGATTTTGTTGCATCCCTCAACAGTGTGCTGGAGGAGCACCTTCAGACAGCTACCATTTCTAAAGGCACGTCAAAGACAATACAAAACGAGCTGTTGGACTGCATGCTTTCAGTGGTAAAGGAGTACATTCTGGAGGAGCGCTGATTTTATTGCCTTTCAAGCCGACGACACGACTGACATTTCCACCCACTGTCAGCTGGTGCTGGTGCTACACTACATCAATGCAAAGACTAACATCTACAAGTGTTTTTTTGAGTTCATTACCATCCAGAACACAACCGCTGACACCATCACTAGACCACTTCTGGAGAGGCTAAGCACCATATTCCAAAATGGACAAAAGGCCAAACTTGTCACCCAAGCTTACTACAGAGCTAGTGTGATGAGGGGAGCCACCGGCAGAGTGCAAGCGTAAGATAATGGATGTCTTCGAAAATGCCCACCACGTCCAGTGCTATGCACATCAGCTGACCCTCATCATGCAGCAGGCAACATCACACATCCCCAGAATTGGCATTTTTTTCCTGACCTTGCAGGATTTTCTGCCTTCTTTTCCAGGTCACTCAAGCAAACCATTATTCATTAAAGCACTTGTCCAGCAGTTCACAGACAGCATGCTAGCGATCTGGTATATAAATATAATATAATAAATATTTTTACTATTGGCTGATAAAGCTGTTGCTGTTAGAAAGATGAGTTGCTCGCTTCCAACAGTGTAAACCCTAAATGTGCCTTGTCACCAAAGTGAATGATTATCATATCATAATGATTATCAATAATATTTGTTTTAATATTTTAAAAGGAAAAATTAGATACAGTAAGATTTGGATAATAATGCAGGTTAAGTGGTTATCATACACAGTTTGTAATAACATCCTTATTCAGGTGTCCACCAAGTCAATTTCTAGAGTAGGCCTAGTTGTTATTGAGAATTAACTTTATTGTCATTCAGACTATAATTTAAACAGGACAAGTGCACAGCAGAATGTAATTACATTGCATCCGGCTCACAAATGTAATAGAAAAATGCTAAAAAAAAATAAAAATAAAATTAAGAAAAACCTGACACAAGTGAAAAATATTTAAGTTAGTTATGTACATCTCAGGTTAAAAGCAATTACTAGACATAAGCGTTAGTTCATGAGTGTGTGTATATGTGAGTCAGTGGATGTGCATGTGTGTGTTGAGTAGAGGTAAGATCGGGCCTAAAAAATCCAGCCCGACCCGACCCAGGCCCGCAGGCATTAAAGCCCGACCCAGCCCGAGCCCGACCAATTAACTTGATTTGCAGGCCCGAGCCCGAAGCAAACCCGAAATTTCAAGATTACGTTCACGAAATGTCCGCAAAGCCGTGCGCAAAGCGTGCTCTTGCTCTGCGCCTCCTGTTTAGTAGTAGTTATATAGCAATTACCTTACAGCGCCGCCTTCTCTGTTTTATCCAAATTATTTATTTACAATAAGTATTCCTTAGTTTAGTGTCCACACATCGTTTTAGTATACATTTTTATAAACATATATTTATTTAAAAAAAAAGTCAGCGAGAGAGAAGCCCGAGCCCGACCCGACCCGAACGTAATGATTGACATTTTAGGCCCGACCCGACCCGAATTTCGGGCCGGGTCGGGCTCGGGCTCGGGCTCGGGCTAAAGTTCTTACCTCTAGTGTTGAGGGGGGGTTAAGGAGTCTGATGGAAAATTAGCAACTTAAACCTTATTTTTGGATTAGAGACTCCATTTCCTTTCTGTGTGGGGACAGTGTACCTGACGAGCAGCAGCAGCCCATAAAGTGATGAAGGATGCTGGGACCATGAGAACAACAGAGGTTGGCTACAGAGGTATGTTGTGATGTAATTGTTAGTGTTTTCAGACCTGGTGGTGTGTAGCCCAGGATGGCATATTGCCAAAACTGACTTCAGTCAAATGATGCAGCACCTAGTCTACATTCAGTGTATAACGCATCTTCACATGTAACAGAAAATATGTGGATTATTTACTGAAATGGTCCTGTAGACCTTGTTTTGTTGGAGAAATCAATAGGAAATTAAAGATCAGGAGGAGTAAAGATACTGTAAAGTGCCAATTGGAATAATAGTGTTAAAACCTTAGTAGTCATATACTTGACTTGGACATAGTCATGTGTTCAGACAATCACTTTCATCAAAATAACTTTTTTGCAAATTTAAACTGATGATGTATCTTTTACAGGTATGTGATATTATCCTGGTGCACGCCAAGGAGTGGTTCTTCTTCAAACAGAACACCTCATCAGAGCAACACTGTTGCAAGGAGATTTGTTCCCACAGCAAAATGTAAAGTGCCCCAATACAGTGCTTGAAATAACAGTGGAGGCATACCCCATTTGAACAAGGCCAAGCTCAAAATGGAACTGTCCTTCATCTATGAGAACAGTGAGTTCAAGGCTTGCAGTGGTGCAGTGCATCTGTACCAGTTCTTCATGGAGAACAACCATCAGAGCACTTTCACAGAGACTGTCAGCCTCCTCTAGATCCTCATCACCACACCTATGACAACAGCTGAATCTGAGAGACGCTTCTCAACTCTGAAGGGGATCAAGACCTTCCTGAGAAACACCATGACACAGGATCGCCAGAATGCTCTGGCTATGCTCTCCATGGAGAAGAAACTTGTGATGGACATTCCTGACTTTAATAACAGGGTCATTGAGATGTCTGCCACTCAAAAGGCGCAAAGGGCAAAATTCCTGTACAAATAAGATGAGACACACACACCCTCACACACACACACACACATCCTCACACACACACGCACACACACACACACACACACAGACACACACACACACACACACACACACACCGCAGCCCTGACCATGTTTCTTTGTACATAGTTCACCTTAGCATAAGACATCAATCAGTAATGTATAGCACTCTATAAATTCCTAATATTTTGTCTTAATAATGTGATTGTTAATATTAATAATTACTGTTACTGTATGTTTCAAGAATGTGCACCAAGTAATCGCTAACCAGACTCAGTCTGTAATCCTATGATACATGTGTGAAATAATGGTGTCACATTTATAATTGACATCAGCAGTGTAATATCTTCAGTGTTCTCAAGTTTGTCTTCAGAGTTTCATAAAGTCAACACATGCAGTGTGTTCAGTCAGAGATGACATTAAATAACATCCATGTGTCTTTTGTCCAGCGTGACTTTCACATCATCAAAGCTCCTTTTTGATAGATTCAACACTTTCTATTCACAGATGTAAATGTAAGTGAGGCCACACTTCTCTGATGTCACATTAGGACGGTCTGTGTCCAACAGTGTCTGTCACTTTAAAACCAACATCTCCATATTTAAACCATTGTTGTGTCTCCAGCAGCTCTTCACTCCACCTTTGGCTGTTTGGAACAGCTGTGAACACTTTGCGCTCCAGATGTGTTCAGACAACACGTCGTACCACTGAGCTTCTTTCTACAAATATCCGAGCCAACAGCTCTTAAAGAAAACCTGTTGAGTGGATTTGCAAACAGAAGTGAATCCAACATCCTGCTTCTGTACGCTGCAGGCACAGTGAGCATAAAAGTCAGGTAAACTCTGAACCTGCCTCTGGTGCACAACTGACAACAGTTACTCTAGAGAATTATTTCAGACTACCAGCATCGATCCATCTCATTCCTACTCGTGGAGGAAATGACCTGAGGGAAACTGCAGAGGAATTATGGGATTGTTCCCAAGAAATAGTGGGAATTGTTGTTGGATGTACGGACTCTAAGCAGCCTGGGACATCATATTAATCACACGACAGACTTCAACCAGCAAACAGAAAAGTTCTACACCATCGATTCACCTTCAACACAAAGAGCTGCTCTGTCTCACACACATAGAAAGCTGTAATCAAAGCACAGATCTTCATCACCACTGTCATCTCCATCAACACACAGCTGACTGACTGAGAGCTTCATCCTCCATCATCTTCATCACTGATCAGACTGAGCTGTGTGTGTGTGTGTGTGTGTGTGTGTGTGTGTGTGTGTGTGTGTGTGAACTGAAGGAAATTTAAATCTTCTGTTCTAGATTTAAATTTAATAAACAGAGAAAAAAACACATGAACTGACTTCAGAGTCTCCAGTCGACAGTTTGGACTCTCCAGTCCAGAACACAGCAGCTTCACTCCTGAATCATTCAGGTTGTTGTAACTCAGGTCCAGATGTGTCAGATGTGAGGGGTTGGACTTCAGAGCTGAGGTGATGACTTCACAGTGAGTCTCTGAGAGAGACCAGTCAGTCAGTCTGTGAATACAGATAATAAAAAAGCAGATTCTATACATTTTGCATCATAAAGCACATGAACATGAGCAGCTGTAGCTCAGCTGGTCAGCTGTTCGGCCTGAGCTGCTCAGTCACCGATCACAAGGTTGGTAGTTTGAAACTTGAGCTCCTCGGCTCAACACGAGCCTCCAGACTTTGACCTGCCTGAAGAGATCAGCTGGGCTGAATAAGTACTTGTTTTGGTAAACGTGTATAGTGTTGAGGTTTTATATTATTCATGTGTGTAAAGTGTTGATCTTTAATACTGAAGGCTTCAGCTTTACCTCACTTCATCATGTTTAACACATCTGGACTTACACAGCCTTTCTACAGTTCCTCACAGCTGGAATCAGTCTCTGTCGTCCCTGGTCTGAAGTGTTGTACTTCTTCAGGTCCAACTCATCCAGAACCTGCTCTGACATCTGCAGCATGTAGGCCAGAGCTGAGCAGTGGATATCAGAGAGACTCTTCTCTGATCTGTTCTCTGACTTAAGGAACTTTTGGATCTCCTGATGGACTGAGTGGTCGTTCATCTCCATCAGACAGTGGAAGATGTTGATGCTTCTGTCAGGAGAGATCTCATAACTGTTCATCTCCTTCAGGTTGTTGATGGCTCTCTGGATGATTTCTGGACTGTTGTCTGTCTGACCCAGCAGACCTCCGAAGAGTCTCTGGTTGGACTTCAGAGAGAGGCCATGAAGGAAGCGAACAAACAGGTCCAGGTGACCATTTTTACTGTCCAAGGATTTCTGCATGGCTCTTCTCAAGAAGTCATCTAGGGATGTGTCACTGTTATATATCCAACCTAACCAGAAGTCCGACCATTCGTCCCCACTTTCACCACGTCCAAACAGGAAGTCCTTCACCACCTCTCTGATGATGTTGGTGTGACAGTGGAACATGTAGACTGCAGCCAGAAACTCCTGAACACTCAGGTGAACAAAGCAGCAGACTGTTTTCTGGAAGATCTCACTCTCTCTTCTGAAGATCTCTGTACAAACTCCTGAGTGCACCGAGGCCTCTGTGACATTAAGACCACAGCGCTCCAGGTCTTCTTGGTAGAACATGATGTTTCCTGTCTCCAGATGTTCAAACGCCAGCCTCCCCAGCTTCAGAAGAACTTCCCTGTCAGCCTCCGTCAGCTCCTGTGGACTCATCTCACGTCCCTCATCGTACTTCTGCTTCTTCCTCTTTGTCTGAACCAGCAGGAAGTGTGAGTACATGTCAGTCAGGGTCTTGGGCAGCTCTCCTCTCTGGTCTGTAGTCAACATGTGGTCCAGAACTGTAGCAGTGATCCAGCAGAAGACTGGGATCCGACACATGACGTGGAGGCTCCTGGAGGTCTTGATGTGTGAGATGATTCTGCTGGACAGATCTTCATCACTGAACCTCCTCCTGAAGTACTCCTCCTTCTGGACATCAGTGAAGCCTCGTACTTCTGTTACCCTGTCGACACATGAAGGAGGGATCTGATTGGCCGCTGCAGGTCGGGAAGTGATCCAGACGAGAGCCGAGGGAAGCAGCTTCCCCTGGATGAGGTTTGTCAGCAGCACGCTGACTGATGACTCCTGTGTGACATCAGACACGACCTCATGGTTGTTGAAATCCAGTGAAAGTCTGCTTTCATCCAGGCCGTCAAAGATGAAGAGAAGTTTACAGACAGCGAGCTTCTCTGCTGTCACCTTCTGTAATGTTGGATGGAAAACATGGAGCAGCCTGAGAAGACTGTACTGCTCATCTCTGATCAGGTTCAGCTCCCTGAACGACAGCAGAACCAGCAGACTGACATCTTGGTTTTCGGAGCCCTCTGCCCAGTCCAGAGTGAACTTCTGCACCGAGAAGGTTTTTCCAACGCCAGGCACGCCGTTGGTCAGAACCACTCTGATGCGTCTCTGTTGGTCAGGTGAGGCTTTAAAGATGTCGCAGCACCTGATTGGAGTTTCACTGAAGGTCTTCTTCTTGGAAGCTGTCTCAAGCTGCCAAACCTCATGTTGGGTATTAACCTCTTCACTCTGTCCCTCTGTGATGTAGAGCTCAGTGTAGATCCTGTTGAAGAGGGTTCCACTTCCTGTTCCATCACTTCCTGTTCCATCACTTCCTGTTTCATCACTTCCTTCAGTCACACGTTCACATCTCCTCCTCAGACTGATCTTATGTTCATCTAAAACCTCCTGCAGACCAACATTCACTGAAAAGAGAATAAAGTTTGAGAGAATTTGACAATCTGGGATTATTTTCATGATTAATAACAACCAATCAGTATCAGAATATATAAAGTTTGAGTCTCTTTGGGTCTTTTCATTGTGTGTAATTTAGACCAGTGGTTCTCAACTGGTCTGGCTTCGGAACCCAGCATCACCCCTTACTGACAAGCCGCGACCCAAATCAAGGAAAATTTTCAACCTCTCAAATTCATGTGATATAACATCACACTTCAGTAACTGTACTATTAAACTATTCAGTCACTTACTCTGGCAATTAAAAATAAATTAGAAATAAATTAAAAAGTGCAACTATGACAACAAACACTGTACTACGGAATAAATTCAGTTTCTTCAGTTTTTATCCAATTCAAAATAAATGAAATGAAGGTCTTGGACTGTCCTCTGGACTCCACTGAGGAGGTGGGTGAGAGGAGGATGTTACCCAAGCTGACATCAATCGTGGAAAACCTCTCTTACCCCCTTCATGAGACTGTGGGGGGGTCAGCAGCTCCTTCAGCAACAGACTGCTTCACCCACAGTGTAAAAAGTCATTTATTCCAACCACTGTCAGACTGTCCAACACCAACAACCCTTAATGTAGCACCATAAGCACCATAAGCACCTGCTTTCTTATCTAAATCTTTTTTAAAATTTTTTTAGTCTTTCTAGTCTTGTACTTATTGTATTTCTGTATGTCTGTCTAAAGAAAGGAACACTATCATACAACTGAACAACATCTGAGCCATCTGAACACTCAGAACAGTTTTATTTGAACAACAACAATGAACTTTCAAGTCACTCGTTCCAGCATGTGTTTCAACTAAATTCTACACGCCTGGACTTCCTTGCAGCAAAGGCATGTATTGTGTCATTAAATGACACCTGAATAGACACCTCATGGTTTATGCTCATCAGTGCAAGTCCATTTAAACCCTCCTGAGACATGATGGATCTCAGGTATGTTTTGATGAGCTTCAGTTTGGAGCAGCAACTGTCACTGCAAGCAAATCAAACACACGTGCAAATATAAATATTAATCCTTCAGTAATTTCACACAGTGATTTACAAATAACAGCACATCTGAAGCATTAATTATGAATAACCATAGTATTGTTCAGTAATGTGACTGCAGATGTAACATGCAATTACTAAACTAACCTGCTTCAAGCTGACTTTCAGAGCTGGGCGATGTGGTTGATGTGGTCACGCTGCTGCTGCATGATGCCTGACTTGTAGCTGTATTCAAACATAAAGTACATCCAAACTGTTAAATGTGTTGAGTCATTCTACTTCATTTAATAGAATAATTAATAAGGTTTGATATAAAGTAGGTACTGTACAAAAAACTTTATTTTATTTGCCTAAAACCTAAATTTACTTAATTGCTAACAAGCTTGTACCATTCAGTCACAACAACAACAACAACAACAACAAAGCAGTGGGTAAGAGACCACAAACCATTGGCTAAACTGACATGCTTCAGAGAGTGGTGTGGATGTTGCACTAGAGGTTTCCTCTCCAGCATGTGCCAACACTAAAGCATCCTTCTGTGCTTCACTGAAAAAAAAAAATAACTCATCACTGATGGCTAAATGAAGAACAGTGTCAGTGGTGTGTAACCTAACATCAGAAGAGCTTTCCTGAATATTTTTTTGTGATAATACCTACGAATGTTATACACATAAAAATGGAAACCTTCAGCAGGAGGTCAGAAGTAGCTCATAATCCATTTAAAACCACAAGAAAGTGTTTGACAATTAGTAAAGCAACAATCATGCACACTGTGTCTGTCTTAAATGATAAAACATGAGCATGGGTGTTTGAAATTAGTGTAGATGAAATGACTCATATTCTATGTAAGAACCTACTCTTTAAATTGTATTAATCAAAATATTGACTTGGTCCAAAAAATTACTTTGTTGCCTGAAAATTGAAGTTTTGGCTGTAAAATCTACACACTGCTTCTCACAGCCAAAATTCACATGAAAGATCAGGTGGTTATACATGAAATTGATGACATGACTTTTATGTTATTCCTTATTGGTAAAAGTGATGCTGTTACAACTATCCCTTTGTTTCCACCGTCCCTGGTCTCACCTACAACCAACCGCATCCGGACGGGTTGGCCTCCACTTTGATTTATGATTCATTTATCCTTCTTAGTAGCTGTCAGTGTCATCGTCTGGCGTGTTAAGCCAGCGTTGCTTTATTTCAACCTAGCTAGCAAGCTAATACAAATTAAACGTCTTCATACAAAACACCATTTAAAAAAATTTGACTTAATGTTACCTTTATATTGGGACTTCTTCTCCTCCTCCTTTCTTCTCTGTCGGTACTTCGCACCCGAGGGCTTTGACGGCCGTTTCATCTCGCAAAATATCAAAATACAACCTGTCTGTCACTTGACCCCTGTGACACCTATCTGACCCTCTGAGGTGCATGTTTTTCAGTATTTACCGTGAATACTGAAAAACCTTGTGCTTCAAAGAGTGTGCGAGCCACACACTGTTGCTAAACAGGTCTGCAGGAGGCGAATTGCTGCTTAGTTCAGTTGGTAGCGTGTGACCCATGTGCCGAGGTTCTGCAGTGGACCCGGCTTTGACTCCCGGCCCGGGTCCCTCTGCTGTGTGTCACTCCCTCTCTTACCCGGTTTCCTGTCACACTCTTCAGCTATCCTGTCAATAAAGCCAGAAAAGGCCATATATATATATATATATATATATATATTTTTTTTTTAAAAACAAACTTTGTGAGACTTTTTCCATGCTGTGGAATGGTGGGTATCACTTAGTGTTACAGGGCATTATCGATACCTTCTGTTAAGGAGTGTGAATAGACGGGACTCCATTGGATAAAAAAATCCTCTTCCAAATATAAGCACAGGATTGTTTTCTAACACTTTTTTTGCCCAGGCAAGGGCCCGCGATCCACTTTTGGGTCGCAGCCCACCAGTTGACAACCACTGATCTAGACAATCTAGTAATTTGTCCTGGTGTTTGGTCTGAATGTCTCTGATGTCTCTAAATAATTGTAATGACATGTAGAAGCTGAGATGTTTAAAGCAACATGATGTAACTTTCTGAGGTTAAAGCAGCAGCTTCAGAGTCGTGTTGATGGGCAGGTGTGTTGTAACAGGTGAACGGTGTCTCTGTCACTTGTAGGATCACAGCCTCACATACGTGTTCACTTCAACACGTCACACTGTGATGATGTCATGAGTTGTGTCTGACAAACTGTTACACACCTGGGATTGTTTTTACCACAGTGGTGTTGCACTCAGAAACTGTGGGGGCGCCAAATCATACAACATGAGAATTTCTCCATAATGTGGCTTTAACATGTTGAGATGTTCAGTGTGACTTGGTTCAGTTTGTCTCTGACTGTCTGTCCACAGTCCAGCTGTTGTTCTGGGTCTTACCTCCACACTGGGGACAGGAGGAGTCTCCTGGTGAAGCAGACTGGTCCCAGTATGAGGTGATGCAGCGTCTGCAGAACCAGTGTCCACAGCTGGTAGAGACCGGATCCTTCAGGACGTCCTGACACCAAACACAGCAGGTGGGCTGCTTCTTCTCTCTGTGAACACATTTCATTAGAACTACAATAATTTGATGACTGTTGTTAAAAACATCCAGATTTGGTCGACACTGTTGAGAAGCTTTAGTGTGTCATGAAAATGATGTGTGAAGATTATCTCTCAGAACAAAACGTGACAGTATCAGAAACTCGTGTTTGTCACAGAGATTATTTTCTGCAATAATCCAAAATCCACCTCTTTGTCTTTGTCTGATCTTAGATCAGATTACAGATTTATAGCAGACACACAGAGAAACATGAGGTGGGAAAAGTCTCAACTATGGACACAAAAGATATTTTAGTGGAAATCTGAATAAATGAACACAAAATCAACTAAACAAAAATCATCATCACTGAAACATGAGTCATATAATGAGTTAGTATCAGTCGTCTTACTTTGTGTCTGATGGTCCAGGTTCAGTACTGAAGAATGAAGGATCACCTTTGGACCGGTCACTCTTCACAGACGGACAGATGGATCCTGGAGGTTCTGCTCGGTCCAACTCTTCCTCCACACAAACACTCATCTTCAGGTCTGAGAGGAGAAACATGAACTGTGAGCTCAGAACACAAGAATCAGGAAACAGGTTTGTTCAAGAGTGATGCAGGAAGAGAGAGCAGGAAGTAACACACACACACACACAGACACACACACATGCATGCACGCAGGTACACACACACACCTCTGGTGTGTGAATAGGGTGAATATCTTGTGTATCTGCAGTGTGAGTTTATTTATCGTGCCGTCAGGTTTTTATTTCTACTCGTCACCTTCACTTTCTGTCATCTATCACTGTTGCGGATGTTTATTTACTTTTGTTTATATTTTGGTTTATTTTTCTTCATTTGTATTTTGTGTCTTACATTTATATCTGTTCTTTCATCTACTATTGTTATATGTTCTAAGAAAACAACAAGTGGGCACTAAGACCTGACATGTATCTGTATGGATGCACACTGCACACATAGATGTGTATGCTGTAAATATGTATCTGTATAACAACAAGCTCTCACCTTTTCTGACACTTTCCAAACTGGTCACAACAGAAGTCACAGCGCTGCACAGAACTGGAGACAAACACAACTTCACAGGTTACAGCCTGTTTCTCTGCTGCCGCAACTTTACTGGAGCTAATAAAAACTCTTTGTTGACAGACGGAACAAATTCATCAATAAATACGATTTACTGACTGACAGTCGATACAGATTCAGATCCAACAGATCAACATCTGCAGCAGTCACTGAACTTACTGAAGAAATCACAAGCTGCTGAGACCAAAAGAAATAATGCAGCTGGGTATTTATTGATCTGAAGAAAGCACTGATACGATCGATCATGACGGGATTAATAAAGGTGAGCAGTGTGCTGTCAGAGGGCTGGTTCTGACCCGGCTGAGGAGCTCTCCAGATAACAAGTGAGGACATGTGGTCCTGGTTGGACAGTGCTTGTGGAGTCCACCAGGGGTCAGTGTTGGGCCCACTTCTCTTCATACTAACAGTATCAAACAGCAACGTTAGGAAAGTTTCTGTTATTCAAGCACAAGAAAGATCAAGTTGTTAAGAAACTGAATCAAATAATCAAGTAGAGGTGAAGATGGACGGTGTGAATATTGAAAGATCATGTAAATACATTTCTGGGTGTGATAACTGATCACAACTTCTGCTGGAAACCTCAATAACAGCTGTTGAATATAAAGTGTCAGGAAGCGTCTCAGTCCTGTGAGACAAAGCTGGTGCTGGATCACAAACCACTGTTCACTCTGAGCAGGTTTAAACACCTGCACAAGATCACTGCAGCACCGTTCACACTTCAGTGAAGAGCCAGAGGAACAGTTCATCAGGTAAAATACTATCATCACAACAACTTAGTGTTTCTAAATCCACCTGTGATAAAGTTCATCCACCTGGTCGAATATCAAACTGCACAAATAACATATGAATCAAGAAACAAAGTGGGAGCAGGTAACATTCAGACACTGTTTCTGTGATAGAGGAAGCTGAAGCTGAAGCTGTTCAGACGGCTGTAAAAACTGTGTTTCAGTCTGCGGTGTGAATCTGTGAGACGATACGAGCACGGAGCTAAAACAACGACCAACAACGATCCAGGTCGAAAACAAGGACATGATTTTCAAAAGGTCCAGAGACGAGAGAGGACTTGATGGATGGATGTTTGTGTGTGTAACATATCGATATGTTATGAAATATAAATGTGTGAAAATAACTTTTATAATAAGATAAACAAATGTGTTCAATAATTATATATAGTGTATATTATAAGCTATGTTGTATATTTCAATGTGTGTGAGTATCTATGTGTTGAGTATATCTGTATATCTGTATATATGTATGTATGGGTGTATATGTAAATATATCTTTATTAATCGTACATGTAGTATATTGAACTGTATGTAGTTAGATGGGGGCGTATGAAGGTAAACAGGTTCAGGAATGGAAGTAAATTGATTCTGATGAATGAATAAAATTGATTAGTGAGTTGTGGAGCAGAGCTGTTCACTTCTTCCTGCTGCTTTTCAGGCAGGTCAGAGCTTCTTCATGGGAAACACTTTGTAATATACTTTTCATTTTATGATGCTTATTTGTCGAACTAGTTCACAGCAGTCTGAGCTCGACTGTTTCATTGTATTAATATCATATCATGTTGGATCTTTGCTGATATTTTACAACTCATTTCAGTTGATTGTTGATGCTGGTAGATGAACAGATTTTCCCTCCTGACTGCAGAGATCATCAGGTCTCTCTGATAGTGACATTAACATGTTGTTTTGTTGTCTCCTAACGTGACGGAGCCCTGACACACACAGACACACAACACTTTTCAAAATGTGCACATTCACCAGGCAAAGGAAGGAAACTAGACGTCATGTGTTTAATCACAGTGTCGTCTTATCGGCCGTCAAATTAGCTCAACTGTTGATGTCGGAGCGATGTTGTGTTTCAGTTTGAAGCCTTCATGGGTCCATGCTGATGACGGGCTGGTGTTCTGGTGCATCTATAATGTCCAGTTCTGTTGTCAGAACCAGAACAAACCTGACAGTCATCTCCACTTGTGATTGGTCCGTCAGTCACTGCTCTTTAATGGATATTACATATGGATCTTTAATACTGAAGGCTTCAGCTTTACCTCACTTCATCATGTTTAACACATCTGGACTTACACAGCCTTTCTACAGTTCCTCACAGCTGGAATCAGTCTCTGTCATCCCTGGTCTGAAGTGTTGTACTTCTTCAGGTCCAACTCATCCAGAACCTGCTCTGACATCTGCAGCATGTAGGCCAGAGCTGAGCAGTGGATCTCAGAGAGACTCTTCTCTGATCTGTTCTCCCCCTGATGAACCAAGTGGTCGTTCATCTCCATCAGACAGTGGAAGATGTTGATGCTTCTGTCAGGAGAGATCTCATCTCTGTTCATCTCCTTCAGGTTGTTGATGGCTCTCTGGATGATTTCTGGCCTGTTGTCTGTCTGACCCAGCAGGCCTGCTAAGACTCTCTGGTTGGACTCCAGAGAGAGGCCATGAAGGAAGCGAACAAACAAGTCCAGGTGGCCATTTTTACTTTCAAAGGATTTCTCCATGGTGCTCCTCAGAAAGACATCCAGGGATGGGGCAGTGTCATAATATCTCTGACCTCTCAGGAAGTCCTTCACCACCTCTGTGTTCCTGCTGGTGAAACCGTGGAACATGTAGACTGCAGCCAGAAACTCCTGAACGCTCAGATGAACAAAGCAGCAGACTGTTTTCTGGAAGATCTCACTCTCTCTTCTGAAGATCTCTGTACAAACTCCTGAGTGCACCGAGGCCTCTGTGACATTAAGACCACAGCGCTCCAGGTCTTCTTGGTAGAACATGATGTTTCCTGTCTCCAGATGTTCAAACGCCAGCCTCCCCAGCTTCAGAAGAACTTCCCTGTCAGCCTCCGTCAATCTTCTCGTTTTCTAGGAGAGAGAATCTCTCTCCTAGAAAACGTTTCCTGGCTTCTGCGTTTACTTCCTGGTTCTGCAGCTCACTGAAAACTAATATTCACACTTTTTAAATCACTTTTTGCAGCTTGAGGGAAGTTTTACAAATATAAAACCTCAGCACAACAATATAAGACATTAAAAACAGGTCGCAGAAGTCAGTACAGTGGTTTTTGATCAGGACCTGGTCTAATATAGTGAAATGTGCCTTTATTGCATTTTTACAAATAGAATTAAGGTTTCACAGATCAGAAACTGTGTCTGAATGAATCTTCAGGGCCTGTAGATTAATCTAGGCCAGATTTGAGAAGTCAGTGGTTTTTGATCTGGACCTGGTCTAACGAGGTCTGGAGTGAAATCTCCCCTTCAGTGTTTTCACAAATAAAATAAACGTTTCACAAATACAATAGCGGGTGTCAGGAAAAGTTAATGTCTTAATCTAAAATGTCTAAAATATTTTACATCAAGAAGTGAAACAGAAACAGTCACTAAAGCTTCAGCGTCGTTCTGATCAGTTGAAAAGCATGACGTCCATCTGACATGACGTGTTGTGTACTTCACTTCCCATGAGCACTAGCGCCATGTCTCACATGACTGTCTCCTGTCGTCACATGCCAACATGGCCGCCGCTGTCTCTCCCGAACATTTCAACAACTTACAGCTTCTGCTGAAGGTACTGACCCGGAACACCGTGTCTTTAAACCCTCCGACTGTAAAGTTCTACTTTATTTGTAGGTTTTCTTCTCGTAGTTTAGTTAATAAAGCTGAACACGACAGAAGATTAGCTGTTAGCCTGCTAGCATCCGTGTTTGTGTCATCAGTGTGTTGAACCCGCTGCAGTATATGTATAGAATATATAAAGGATGCGGTGTTATAACTGATGAATGTGTTTCAGGTGTATTACACGCTGCCTGTCTACACCGTGCAGGTGGAGGAAGTACTCAGATACTTTCCTGCAGTAAAAGTACTCACACAACACTATGAAATACTGCACTACAAGTGAAAGCCTCCAATTTAAAACCTGAAGTAAAACTCTGCTCGTGTTTTAAGCAAAAGGCACTAAAATGCAGTTCATTGTTAATATATTATAATAATATTATAACTAAATGCTCGTGGATCAATATGACTTCTGCAGTCACGTGTATGTGCTTCTGTAACAATACAGTTTAGTACAAGAGATTCAAAGTGATAATTTTGATATTTACAATATTAATAATTTAAAGAAACAAACAGGAGCTGCGCTCAGCGGAGAGTCAGATCCCAGAACTGTTTGTTCAGTCATCAACAAAATCTTTCTCTTCTCATTAACATACTGCACCAAAACTACAGACTGCTCCTTTAAGGTTGAGCTCATTTCAGCTCCTTTATGTTGTGTTGGACAGTTTGATCTGCAGCGGCGCGTCATGTGTTTGTAGGATTTCCCTTCATCCTTCAGTTTATCACAATCATGGTGTCTCTGTTCTGCCTCCTGAGGCTCCATCCAAAGACGCCGTGAGGGACGTTTGTGTTCAGAGTCACAGAGGTCCGAGTCGGCGGCTGGCAGAGACCACAGCAGCCACACTCAGCATCCCTGCAGCCCAGGCTGCACAGGTAACACACACACACACACACACACACACACACACACCTGCATGTTCTTTATAAAACATTTTTAAACCAAGTGAATAATAATTTTAAGTCTTCGCATATGGCCTTAAAACATTAGTTTGAGTGACAGGCATTACTCACGATGAAACACAGAAAGCTAAACTTTGTTCTGGCTTCAGCACCAAACCTCTGATTTAAGTGTCATCATGGGTTCAGATGTCTGACTGCACGATAACGTGATGAACTGTGTTTCTCCTCCAGCTGGTTCAGTCTCTCCACGTTCTGTCCCATCACGTCCTCTTCTACAACCTCAGCTCTCCGGAGCAGATCCTCGAGGTCTTCCCGGAGTCTTTCCACTCCAGTCTGAAGAACCTGATCACCAAGATCCTGCTGGAGAACAGGTCAGCCTCCCAGAACTGTCATGGTACCGACCGGTCCATTTCACTGGATGTCAGAGTCTCCAGGCGACGAGTCAACACAGAGGATCACTTTATATCAGTTGACTTTAAACTGCAACATGATAAATGATCTGATTCTCATTTATTGATCAGATTATTCATCAACATTTTATCTAGCATAATTTCTGTGGACTTAATTTGACTCTAATTAAAGCAACAATTAGTTTGGAGGTAAAAACATTTTAAATCCAAGTAAATAATCATTTATGGGCAGGTGGATACGGCTTTAAAATGTTATTATTATCATCGAGATAATATATGAATCTTGATAATCATCATTCAAGTTTTGTCCAGAAACACTAAATAGACGAAGAGATTCTGATCCAGGATCAGTCATGTGGATATAAAGACTACGAGACAAGAGACGAATCAGAACAGAAGTAGAACAGAACATCACTTCTTATCACCATATCAACTGTTGATTAATGTTGATTATTAATCACATTATTCTCTGTATGAGCTGAATTTTATATATTTCCTCAGTTTTCAGCTGAACACTTTCTATAACTTTGCTTTAATTAATAACTGATGTCAAAGTTCTTTCTAAACCCTCCAGAGGAAATTATTCATAACTTCCTATTGGTCGGGTAACTATGATGTCACTACAGGCTGTCATGACATCATGTGTCTCCTTCTGATGTGTTTCAGTCCAACATGGAGGACAGAAGCTGTCGGTAACCAGAGTGAGTCCAACATTCAGATTTCATCTTCATGGAGCTCAGCTGTGTGTGTGTGTTTGGCTCTAAACTGTGTGTGTGTGTGTGTGTGGTTGTGTGTGTGTGTGTGTGTGTGTGTGTGTGTGTGTGTGTGTGTGTGTGTGTGTGTGTGTGTGTGTAGTCTCCCTCCCTCAGCTGAAGGAGTTGGACTGGAGGGTCGACATGGTGACCAGCTCGGACTCCGTCAGTCGTATGTCCGTCCCGACCTGCCTGGTTCAGTTCAAGGTGAGTACTGACCTGAACCTCAGCCTGCCTGTGCTGATGTCACGATCATGTGACTTCCATTTACATCTACGATCACATCAGAACCAACAGAACACAGATCATGAGGTTAAAGGAACAGTTCACCCAGTCACGTCCTCCTCCTTGCTGATGGAAGTCGGGTGAAGTTTATATCAGCTGCCGTCAGCTTCATTAATCAGAAGATTTGTGCTGTAAATAACAGATGCACAAGAGCAAAAATCAATAATGTATCACAACTTATTTTTTGTTTTTTGTCCCATGATGGATTACAAACTTCTGGAGGGATTATAATCTCAGACGACGGCTCATCAGACGGTCCTCAGATTTAAAACTAGTCTCCAGCTGCTTCAGGTGTTTAGGAGGACGCTGCAGCACCGTTTTGCTGTGAATCTTTTTGTGGACTACTAAACTTTACCTGACTCATCAGCATCAGGTGAACTGTTCCTTTAAAGCCACGAGCCAGTGGACTTCCTGTGGCTCACCTGTTGCTTCTATGACAGCAGGTTGTTAATCTGTTGACTGCGGCTGTAATCTGGTGTGATGTGTTTTCAGATGGAGGATCCGTCAGCAGGTGGCGAGTCGGCTTCTGCGGTGACGGTGGAACTGGGCCGGGAGTCTCTGGACACCATACTGGACGGACTGGGACGCATCAGAGACCAGCTGTCTGTGGTCGCTGGGAAATAGAGACAGAAATCAGACAGCTGATTGGCTCGTTTGTATAATGACATCACAGTGGACATTTGTTACGGACGGATTGAAGCTGACATGAAGATGTTCATGTTGATTTAATGAAACTGATTGTTTCCTCCTGAAGGTTTGTAGGATTCATCAACACTCAGCTGATTCTTCAGTGAGGAGATTCTGACTTTGATAACTGAATTATCATTTCTGTCAGCTGGTAAAATTACAAAATATTGTGAAGTTGAAACGATTACTTAACTTTTCTTTGTGTCTTATTTACTTTTTTGTTTTATAATTCATGTCTGGCCACATGTGAGGCTCATGTTATTTTGTCGTTTTGTACATTAAATAACTGATCAGAAGAAATATTAAACTGCAGATAAACGCTTAAAGATTATTATCCCGTTTCATAACTGCAAATATGAAGATAAACTTGTCTCTGTAACAGCATTTAGTCAGTTATTTAAAGAACTAAGAAGAAAGAAAGTGTCGTAGTCCACAGAACAGTTCTGGAGACAACAAAAACACCAACAAATGATTTGTAGTATTTGTCAGTTTATTAAGTGAATACAGTTGAATACTGTTGATCAAACACTGGGCAGAATTTTACAATCTGTAGAGTCGGTGTGGTTTGTCTGTTCTGGGCTCCTGTAGAAACACGGTGGTAAGACTTATCGATAAAACATTTAGAAAGTCTAGAAGAGCCACATGATTCAATTATTTTATCTCCATTCAAGTTAGCCGGGTGCTAAACCGGAAGTTAGCCGACCCTGAATTCAGTCAATAATAATCATCTGATGGAAACAACAGTCATTGTTTCAGCTGATTATTCCCTCACAAAATAATTCAACTTTTAAAGCATTTAGGTGGAAAAAAAAACACATGAACGTGCACTACAGCCTGCATTATCCCAGGTGTGACACCTGTTCCAGGTGTGTGCTTTGAGCTAACATTAGCCGCTACAGGAACATGTGTGATTGGTTGAGGGTCTGCGTGCTTCCTGCTTCTGGGTTAGCGGCTGAATGACAGCCAACAAACTTTGCTGGTGGCTGCTCGCTCGGATGAGATTATCAGCCGCCTGGAGGTTTTCTTCTGTTTGTCAGACAGATGATTTGTTGCTTGCTGTCGGGAGGTTAACACATTTTCTACACATTAACAAAAAAGGAACAATTTACCAGCACTGACTTTAATATGATGTCACACTGGATCTTTCAGGCAGATTTGAAACTATGTGAACCTGCCAATCACAGTTGAGTCCTCATCAATCACTCCAGCACTTTTACATTCTGAGCCACTTTATGCACTCTGTGTTTTTGTTTTACACAATGATCCAAACTGCACTGACCACGGATTAATACCTTGTACATCCTGACATCAAATCACCTGACTCCCTGTAAAATGTTCTGAAAGCTCGCTTAGTAGATGCCCGACATCAGATTTACACTTCATGATCATCAGATGAGTCGTCATCACGTCTCTTACTTCTGTTTTAGGTTCCCTGAATTAAAACGTTTGAACCCGTCCGGTCACGTGTCCTCAGGACGGAGGCAGGACTGTGATCCCGTCCATGTCCAGCTCCACCGAGTGAACGCTGAAGTCTCCCAGACCCTGAAAGAAAACCAGATGTCACCATCCAGTCGTGTTCTTCTCTGACGATGTGCTGACCAGACAGATTATTTACATCAGCGTGAAATCATTCTGCCGTCTTCGTCTACAGGACGTGAGTTGGCGTCCTGCCACTATAACAACGATGACGCTCTGCAGCGATGGCGTCAGGATACATTACTCTACACCAACACTTTGCTCCACCGTGTGTTTGGATCACCTGTCACGTCACCTTCAGGTTTAAACTGTCTCGTTTCTTACCGGCGTGTTGTTGAGGACGTGCAGCACTGCCTGCTGCTGCTGAGGCTCCCGGGTCAGCAGGTAAAGGAAGCCCCCACCTCCAGCTCCAGCCATGCTCTGACCCAGGACCAGCGGCACCAGGGCCTCCATCATGGCCCTCACTGAGGCCGGCTCACATCCAGGAACCATCAGCTTCTTCTGCAGCCAGCACCGGTCCAGACACAGACCCAGTCTGGACAGAGAGCCTGCAGAAGGACGGATTTCATCTTTTCACCACTTATCTGGTGATCGTTGTGGTTTTTGGCACAAGGCATTCTGGGAAATTTGGACAGTCAGTTTGAGGAGATCTAGGTGGATTGTTCCTTTAACCTGGCTGAGAAGTATTTTCATCTGATGAGTCACTTTCTGCTGCTTTATACTGAACTTCCACTCCACCACATTTATCTGATAACTGAAGTTAGATCAAGTGATCGATCAACAATAGGTGGGATTAGTTTGTTATTTTATGTATTATTATAATTCTGGATTATTCACAGAAAAATGAAGGTGAAATTACTTTACTCTGCTCTGAGATTGGGATTTTTTTTGGGACTGGGATTTTTTCGGTTGGATTTGACTTCGTACAGAAACAGTTTGAGGTGGAGAAAGCTGATGTGAACACCTTCTCCTCCTCCTCCTCTTACTCCTCCTCCTTCTCCTCCTTCTCCTCCTCCTCTTACTCCTCCTCCTCTTACTCCTCCTCCTCCTCCTCCTCTTACTCCTCCTCTTACTCCTCCTCCTCCTCTTACTCCTCCTCCTCCTCCTCCTCTTACTCCTCCTCCTCCTCTTACTCCTCCTCCTCCTCCTCCTCCTCCTCTAGAATAAACCGTGTTGTGTTGAACGTCTCACCGTCTGAACAGGCGCTGGCACACTCCTCAGAGTTCGCCACCAGCTGATGGACGTTCTGGACAATCGACGGCAGACGGCTGTACCAGCTACGGAGCACATCCTGTAGACAAAACCATCATCATCATCACCATCATCTTCATCATCATCATCATCATCTTCTTCATCATCATCATCATCTTCATCAACATCATCATCATCAGCGCTAACCCTTATACAGTCTTATTTATGTTAATAACCTTCTTTAATGACTTAGAGGGGCTGTATAACACTTATCAGGACCTGACAGTCATTTTGTGAGCGAGTGTTTTGCGTTGCTCTCAGACTGCAGACCAGTTTACCTTCGGCCTTAAACCCTGAAGCCCCGCCCCGCTGTGTTGTAACAGTGTGTATATCAATCAGACCCTGCTGAACTGCTCGCTGTTCGCTCTTTATTCCAAACATACTAAATGTCGACGCTGCACCTTGTCGGGTCGTCAGTAACACACACCTGATTGGCTGCTGCATGTTGAAGTTCAGCGTCTCTTATTGGAAAGGTCAAGATCCACTTAATGTTTTCTATTAATGAGATTTCTTCAACAACTTCTCTTGGCTCCCGGCGACACACTGACCAGGTGTGAATTAGATCTGATTCACTTCTTGAGATGTGAGTCCAACAGACGCTTTATAGATCGATGACGTTTCTTTCAGAATAATCTACTTTTCTTCTGATGGATGTGAACTGTTTTAATCTGGCAGACTACCTGAACAGGAAGTGAGACTACAAGCAGACAGAAGGACGGACCTGCAGCAGGTTCCGAGCCAGGCGGGTCTTTCCGGTGTACACCAGCAGGAGGTGCTGCTCGAGAGAAACCAGGAAGTCTTTGGGAGGACTGAGCGGCTCCACCTCCACCCGCAGCGGCAGAGACGCTCTGGATCGACCCACGTTGACTCCACCCATCAGACCGCCCACCTGATCCTGCCAGCCTCCACCTGGAAAAACAACAGTCCAATCAGAGAGCGGCAGCAAGCTGCGCTGTCTTCTTCTCTGATCTTTGACGCCAAACAGGAAGGAAAACATTAAGAAAATAAGAGCATCCAGATAAAACATGACAACAACTTTAAACACCAGAGAAGTTCTGAAGAAGTGGCGGCTCTGAACGCTTCCTGCTGAGAAGCTGAAGCCAAATACACATCGCTGCTGTGAAAAATCAAGACTATCTATTATATAATATTTTGGTGTTTGAATGGAGAGAATAGTGCAGAAATAATAAAACGATGAGAAATACAGAGTTCCATGTGTAGAAGAACTAAAGGAGACAACAGCACCTGTGGTGAGCATCTGCTCCAGGTACAGGACGGCGTGGATCAGGGCGTCTGTGTCGTAGGTCTGACCGGTGCACCTGTAGACTGCAGCCAGCAGCGCCCCCGCCAGGATACTGCTGGTACCTGCAGGACGAGACCTGATCACCCTCTGACCTCTGGACCAGCTCCCAGGAGTGAAGTCATCAGGTCTATAGTACCTTTACACACTGTACTAATACTGCTTTACAAGTGAAGTGCTGCACTAAAAATGTTTATTTAATAAATACAATCAAACAATGTTCCGATGATCTCGTCCCGTCTGGTTCTAACTATTTCATATTGCTGGTTTCTCACCCAGTCCAGATCCGGTTGGCAGCGCCGACCAGCTCTGGAGCTCGATCCCCCCCCCCCACCGCTGCATCAGCTGCTGCTGCAAAGGATTCTGGGAGGACAGAGACACCAGACCGCTGCACACACACACCGCCTTCAGCAGGGCTCCTGTAACACACAATACAGCCGAGACACCAGTTAAAGAACGTTTCATCCATTAAACACAGCTCATTATAATCAGCTGCTGTGTGACCTGAACGCTCAGCATCACTCACTGCAGGACCTCACCAACCCCTGCACACACAGCCGCACACACAGCCGCACACACACCCGCACACACACACACACACACACACACACACACAGTCAGAGTCTGTCTCCTACCAGGTGCGTGAGGCTGGCTGTAGTCCTTCAGGTCGTCCAGAGTGTCACACACCATCTCCATGGAAACGCCACTGTCCTGCCCCCCGATGTAGGAGACCAGCAGGAGGCGGGGCTCTCTGATGCGGCGGGCGCGGGCACCAATAGGACGCTTCCCGTCGATCTTCACAGCGATGTTGGTCACAGAGCCGCCGTGCTCGAAGGCGATGGGCGGAGTGTCGCTCCACCCGCCTGAAACACAGATGAGATGATGTGTGATCTGAGGCTTCACACACACAAACGTGTCTTTGGATTTTATCTGGTAGAATGTAAACACTCAAGTAAAGTCCCAGAAGTTTCACTGGACTCACCTGCCAGGTCGATTCTGGCCGGACACTCCACTTCCTGCCACTCCTCAAGAGGCGGGACCTCACCCTGGCCAATGGAGATGAACCTCTGTGATGACATCATAACCCGTCGTAGGAGCACCTGGCCGGCGCCCTCATAGTGCCGAGCCGCCCGGACCAGCAGGTCGGGCCTGCAGGAGGCAGTCAGACAGAAAACAGTTTGTCACCAACGTGCATGAAAACACCAGAGGAGACACACAGATGGAGCAGAAACAGAATCATAACTGAGCCTGTCTGCAGCTCAATGTTTCCTGCCAACAGTTTTACAGACTTTCTGAGCTGCGATATCATAAGTGGCCACCAGGCGAGATCAGAATCAAGGCTGTCTGATGCCATCGGATCAGGTCCAGTGGTACATTCACAGGAAAGTCTGACAGGAAACAGAGTGAGGCTCACCTGCTCAGCCAATGGGCTCTCTGCAAAGCCAGGGCTTGGACTCCGCCCCTCAGGTCGCCCTCCCCCAATAAGGAGTAGGCGGAGCTCCAGGCCTCGTTGGCGGCCGGTCCGCTTCTCAGCCCTCCCCTCCCCCCCGCCATGCAAACCAACACGTCAGCGATACAGGACAGACAGCGAGCGGCCAGGCCCATCGCTGCACTTGGCTCCGCCCCCTGCTCCGGACTTCCTGCTGCGACTGAAACAAGATGACAAACAGGATGTTTACTGAACAGACAGGAAATGATGAATGTGAATGAACTTTAGAAACAGATCTGAGTCCTCGTGTCAACACGCTTCAGACTCACTGCTGTCCAGTGTCTCCAGCAGCGCCCCCTGCTGGCCTCCGAGCACCGCTGCCCTGAAGCAAGGCAGCAGGCAGACGTCCGAGCGACTCCTCAGGGCATCAATCACTCCCCTCCTCCCTGCCAGGAACAGTAACTCCTCCCTCCACTGTAGCTCCGCCTCCTGGTGGGTGAGTGACATCACCTCCTTCAGAGAAAGCCTCCACACCTTCCTCCATCTCTGCAGGCAGCCGCCTCCCCCCAGCAGCCAGCCGACACCTCCCTCCAGGCCCACAGCTCCTTCTCTGGGGTCAAGCACGGGGAAGAGTCGGGCCTCCAGGAGGGAGCGCTGTTCTCCTGGGACCCACAAGTCCTCCGGCCTGAGAGGAGGAGGAGGAGGAGGAGGAGGAAGAGGAGGAGAGAGGTTAGATAACAGATAATATTTGAAGGCTGCTGGATAAACATCAACACCAAAGGTTTAGAGAAATGAGTCAAAATCTAAAATCATTTACTGGATTCCTGTTCTGCTGCAGAAGAGACTCCAACTCTGGTTGAGGAAGGAGGCGCTGGTATCATCGGAGGAGACCTGAGAGGAAGGAGGAGGAGGAGGAAGAGAAGGAGGACGAGGAGGAAACAGAGACAGAAGATTTATGTCTCAGTTCTCTGGTTTGAGACTTGAGGTGATATGGTTTCTTTCTCCTCTGTATTTTGTTATGAGGTAAATTCTTCCTGTTTTTATCTCCCGCTCGACTCTGTTTTGTGACAAGCTGTAAAAGTTAAATGATGAAGTCGGCGGCTCGGCTTTACTCGGCAGATGAAGACTGTGAGATGAGTGTGAAAGCTCTGGAGAGATAAACCTTGAGTTAAACATTTCGTACCTCCAGGTCGTCCAGCGCTCCGGTCACCGTGTAGACGTTCAGCTTCAGCTCCCGAAGCTCGATGCGGTGTCCCTGGATGATGATGTCATTGGCCAACTCCAGCTGCCTGATGCACTGTGATGTCATCAACTCAAGACCCGACAGTAAACATCCTGTTGGGACTTTGAGAGGACCCTGGTGGAGAGGTCAAAGGTCACAATCGGGCTGGAATATAGAGCTTTTTCTTTCCAAACCATGCAGCTACACTCATTGACTCAACAGCAGCATTGAGCTCCCGACCTGTAGGTGGCAGTGTTGCACGACCGCCCCGCTCGCCACGGAAACGTCTCCCTCCAGAACACTGTTGATGACTCGAGCTCGTCCAGTCACCTCGCTCTCTCTCTGAGGGGAGACAGGAAGCAGGAGGCGTTAGCGACGCAGCGCTGAGACGTTTTAAAGACAACACGTGCTGAGGAACAGGTAGTGTCACCTGGATGTGAGACAGAGTGTTTCTGTCCGGCCAATCACAGCTCAGCCGATCCACATGTTGCTTTCCAGACAGAGTCAAGTAGTCGTAGCGACCGCCGGGGACGTACGCTGTCAGAGCGAAGAGAGAACCAATGAGACGAGGTCAAAGTCATTCAGCAGCTGAACACACTGTTTACACTGATTTCACCATTTACACTCCATTTATGAAAGAAGAAACATGTTATTGATCTAAACATGTCACATGTTACAAAGACACTAAACAGGAACAATATAGGCGACTTCTTTGTCCCCGTGGAGAAAGTCCCCAGACTCCCTTAACAAATGTGTCAGTTTAGTGAGTTGTTGAGTTGGAGACACTTTATAAACTCTGTGAAACTCTGTCTCTGACTCATTCTGCATTATTTGGACCTTCTTGTTCATTCAGGAAATGTTTTACATGAACTTCTTTCTGTCTTTGAGTAGAAACATGGAGTCTGTTTGTCTCAGAGATGGACAGGTTTGATTCATACAGAGCAGGAAGTGACATCACATCATAGGTGGTCACTCAGACGCAGGTGAATGTAGCTGTGAACTGACAGACTGAGAGCTGAACACTGATTGGCTGACAGCAGGTGTGATCGGTCTCAGAGGCAGGAGCAGCAGAAACACCCACCCAGTGTGAGTGCAGTTCCTCTCAGGATCTTCCACAGCTCCATCCTGCCGCTCCTCACTGACGCCCCCTGTGGGCCGCTAGCAGAACTGCAGCCTGCTCGCTCCTCCCTAACAAACTGATCCTGAGTCAGATCTGAGCAGAGACATTTCAGCACGTCCAGGAACAAAGAGATCTGTTGATGACGAAGGGATGAAAGAATCCGCTGATATGACGTCGTCTGTGTGTGTTAACATGTTGTGAGATGTTTTATAAAAGGTACAGATCATGATACACATTCTCAAACATCTGAGTTTAATCTTTTACAAACTGTAAGTAAAACCTGAACCTGAATAATAACCTGTGAACTAAATGTAGTTGGGTAAAAACATCACATTATTTCCTCTGAAATATATCACCTCTGAAACACTCGAGTTAAGTACATGTACCTCAAAACTTTTACACCTGAGTAAACCTGGTTTACTTTCCATCATTATGTGAATGCAAGATGGACAGTTACCTGGAGGGGCGGAGCTCCAGAGTCCAGGCCCAGGTAGGTGCAGCCGTCCAGAGGAGGAGTGACGTGAGTCTGCAGCAACTTCTCTGAAACTGACGTGCTGAAGAACACTGGACCAGACACCTGCAGACAGACAGACAGACAGACAGACAGACAGACAGACAGACAGACAGGTTACATCAGTGTTCTGGAGTATTAATTCTTAATGCAATAATAAGTGTTACTATAGTTATGTCTTATATATGAAGTATTTATTCTGCAGGTTTCTGAAACTTCTTGTCATTTGGTGGTGATGAGTTGAGACAAGAAAACAACCTTGCGCTCACAGATCGAACAGGAAACCAGGAGTTGTGTTTGAGTTACTGATCTGAGTAACACGAGAGGACTCGCACTCACAACCGGGACTCAGACTTCAGGACAGAAAGTCAGCTAAAACCAGCCGCAGTAAGACAGGAGCACTCACCAGCGGCACTTTCCCATCAGGCATCACTGCTCGTTGAATCTGATCCTTCGTCCCCTTGTAAATGATGTCTCTGACCTGACCCTGAGGGACGAAACAAACGCACCCTCAGACCCGCTCAGGATTCATGTTGTTACAGCTGCTTAAGAACAACATGACAAAACATCATCAACATGTTCCACCGAGAAGAAAATGCAGAAATAAAACATTTTAAAAAGTAGCTGTATATATAAAATCACCTGCTGGTCAGACAGGAAGACTCCGTGATTGGCTGCATAGGAGAAGTCACCTGGTAACGCCACAGCCCGAACACCTGAGAAACCCTCCCAGGACAGAGCTACACACACACACACACACAAATAAAAGTAAGAAAGTTGAACATCTAAACTCTGTTTTGTTGTGTATTTTTGATCTATCCGTCAGTCAGTAACAGTAGATCCAGTTTCTTTGCAGTGTAAATTTGACCAAACAGATCTGAGCTCAGTTCAACTGTGTGAACAAACAGATTACTATCATCTCGAACACACTCAGTGACGGCACACCAACCGAAGTCAGCAGGGATGGTGAGGATCATGTCGGTGCTGCAGACCCAAACACCAGGAGGAGAACCAGGACAAACCTGAGTGGGAGAGAACCAACAGTTTGTTTCATGGAGTTCAAATATATATATATATATTCCCTTGTATGTTTTCTCTCTATGGTAAGTAAAAGAAATCAGTTGTCTTTGAGTTTGGGACCTGGGTAGTGAGCTGGTCCAGCATCAGGTCCAGACAGCAGACCGGAGCCTGGACTCTCTGCTGGGGTTTCTCTGTGGGCAGCCAGCAGAAGGCTCTGCTGCAGGAGCTCCAGGGGAAGTCACGACCCTGCAGGAAGACAAGAACATCTGCAGGGCCTG
Source organism: Acanthopagrus latus (assembly GCF_904848185.1). Classification (NCBI taxonomy): domain Eukaryota; kingdom Metazoa; phylum Chordata; class Actinopteri; order Spariformes; family Sparidae; genus Acanthopagrus; species Acanthopagrus latus. Next base: position 732,831 of record NC_051046.1, on the reverse strand, counting down.
AAGAAGACAAACCCACATGTGCAGAGACAAACATGCTGCTGGACTCACCGTGTGGAGGATGAGGATGTGAGCGTCCGCCAGGACGTCAGCTGTCACCACCTGAGGAACAAGACAGGAAACAGTCACTACCTGCTTCAGTCATTTCACAGGAAACATCTCAGGATCTGATGCTGTTCTTTGTCCTGATGATCGAAACCTGAATATCTCATTCAGACAAAAAGATCAATAGATTGACCAAGCAAATCATGTGGAAATTAATCAATAATGAACAGTTAGTATGAGTGTAACTCGCCGTGTGTCCAGCTCGGTTGCTCAGATGTTCAGCAGCCACCAGCAGAGCGTTCAGCGTCGCCCCCCCGCTGCCCAGCGGCTGCTGGCGGTCCTGCACTGTCAGAACCAACGCACCCTGAGAGAGAACGCCACGCTGCTGCCGCAACTCCAGCTCTGACACACACACACACACACACACACACACAGACACACACACACAGGTTGGTTTCATGTCCTTTACATTGTCCACATGTGTTCTGAGCGTTGACTGACCAAACTGCTTCATATAAGCATCAGATTCTGACCCGTGGTGTTGACATGTTTGATGTGTTCTGATGAAGTGAAAGTTGTGATACTGCAGTAAACGTCCTGTTAGTGTGTAACTGAAGAATCTGTAGTTTATTTCAAAGCCACTTTTATGGACTTGCTTTAAAGTGAAGTATTTTCATTCTTGTGTTTCTCTACTGAATTCTTCTTCTGTGGTGGTTTTATGTGTATTATTCTGTCTATTTGTATTTAATTGCTTTTGTGTGATTTTGCCGTAAGTCACTTATTTATGTTATTCATGTTGACTTTTGTCTAACTTCTTCTTCTCTTCCTGTGTTGTACTTCCTGTTACTACTTTATAACTCTGCTGCACTTTGTGCTTTTTACTCTTTACATTTATTTATAACTGCAGATAATAATAACTGTTCAGACTCTTTGGGGCATCAGAGATGAAGTAATGCATTTTGAAATTAATTCATTTTCACAGTAAAAAAACAAACATTGACTCTAACCAGAAAAAAGTTGAACATTGGATCCATTGCAAACACGTAGATATATATAATTTACATTTACTGGTGCATTTCATACTAAAGTATGTTTGATATCAGATACATAAAGATTATAGAGTACTTATATTCAGATGGTGACATTCATTTTTATTCAACTATCACTGTGGGTATTGTTAACAACACTCTATATAAGTTTATATATAATTATTGAATAAAAATAATTATTAGGATTTAATTGAAATCACAGTCAAATTACCTGAAACTGAACACAAGTGACTGCTCTCTTTCTCTTACCTAAACTTTGAGATGAAATAAACATTTTAGATTTTAAACTTAATATATAATCATTAGTATTATTTTTTATTTATATCAATATAATAATCGGAATAATTGTTAACGGTTCTCTCCGTCACCGCCTCGTGCGTGTCACCGCTCACCTCTCTGGAACGTGAACACGCTGTCTTTGTGCTGGCAGGTGAGGACGACCACCGTCCACCTGAACCCGCTGCGGCCACCGGACATGTTCTGACGGCTCTGGGTCACAGCTCAGGTTCTGTTAGTGAACAGATCATCGCTGATCCTTTAAAGACACACCGAGCCCGCCCCGTGACCTGTAACACTACAGCACGGACGCGTCACACTCGTTAGAACTCGCGCTTCACCTGCGGGGAGGCAGCAGGTGAAGCGAACCGAGCTGGGTGAACTAACGGACTGGTCGAACCTGGCCGAACCTCCTGGATCGAACACGGCTGCAGAGTTCAGACGATGTTTCCTGTTTCTTCGCTGTTTGCTCCTTGCAGCTCAAAAGTGACCACGCGAGCTTCCGTAGACATTCCGCAGTCGCGTTTGATTTTCTCCATCGGACCTCCCGGGGGGGCGGTGAGCTGAGCCTGCAGGACAGTGAATGTTAATTCACCGCCTGGATTTAACTGAACAAACAGATGAGATTCTCTGACAAACAGTGTAATTACATCGTCCCGTGATGCACTGCGGCCCCAAAACACTTCCCGCATAAGCTGACATTGTTAAAGAAACGTCTGTAACACGGAGGATACACGACCGGTCTCACCGCCAGTCTGAGCCACGAGGTCCAATAATATTTGGAAAGTCTGCAAGAGCCGCGAAACCAAATGATTTGATCCCTGTTCAAGTTAGCCGGGCGCAGAACCGGAAGTCATCGGGTCAGTCGGCGGAAATCTCTACTGCGCATGCTCGGTGGTCCGCACAACAGGGAAGATCTGGGTAATGTCATAAACACACACACACATATAAATACACACATATCTATAGGCACAATTTGTTGACTTCTTGGCACAGACATGTTTCTTTAGCGGTCCAGATCTCCTAAATATCCCTAAATTACTCAGAGTGGTGTATATACAAATATTATATGTTCTAGTCCAACAGTCAGCTTAGAATCTAAAGTCTGATTTCTTCTGATAACCAAACATCATGAATCTAAATTCCAGCAACTTCCACAACACATTAAAAATGAAACTCTCCAGGTTAAAAACAATAAAAGTTTATTGACGTACGTAAAAAAAAACAAAAAAAGAATTGAATTAATCAGAAGTATTTACAGATGTACAGTGACATTCAAGCATTCAGCAAACAGGACCAACAGTCAAACAGATTCATTCATTCATGGCGGTGTTCAGTCCTCGTCCTCCTCGTCCTCAGCAGGCAGCGGCCTCGACCTGCAGGCGACATCATCGATCAGTAAACAATTTGACACAAGCAACAAAATAATTATGGAATAAGATTATAATCTATCCAGGAACATTTAGATTTAAGAGATTAAAAGACAAGATATTGAGAACGTCTCAAATCATCACTGTAGGACCAGAATGTTACTCGATGAGGAACGAGCTGCAGTTTTAGTCCCCTCATAAACCCAACAGGAACTAAAGTTATATTCCTTCAGAAGAAACGTGAAATGCAAACAATGTCCACAGTGAGACCTGGTTCACTCAAAATACTGAATATCTCCATCTAGACATCAGCATGCTCGTCACTGCCTTCTGATCCAGCAGCCTGCAAACATTCTTCTGCAGACCTGAAACATTCAGCTTACATACTGACGCGAGTCTGATCAGATGTAATTTAAGACAAACTGAGTATTGAAAGCTGAAACGTCTCGGCGATTAATAAGACTAATGCCAGCTACTAATAATCCATTAATCATTATGTGAGTGAACTGACATCAGGGGTTCATGTTTCCTTTTCACAATCCAACAGTCAGTGTAACAGAAGATAAATCGGCATCAGAAAAACAATAAAGCAAATATTCAACTGCACGTTCAGATTGTTCAGTGAGAAGCTGAAAAACTCATTTAGTGGAGGTTATGGAGGAAGGAGGATGCCATTTTCTGCTTTTTAATATTCACGATGCATCAGGTTTTGGAGCTTCACTTTCTGCCATTTCACAACTCAGCTGTTTAATTGAGTAAACAATCGATAATCAGCGATGAGCCTGACAACCTAAAGTATAATGTAACATAACATACTTCCTGCTGGCCTTCGACATCCCGCTGCCTCCGGCCTCTTCATCGTCCTCTACCTCCAGGGGCCTCTGGTTCTCCTTCTCAGGCTTCCTCGGGGGACCGCCAAAGAAGTCTCCGATGCCTTTCTGCCAGGTCGGCGTGGGGCGGGGACACACTGGGTTACCACCAGCATATTTGCCCTTTGCTGTGAATTATATGTAAAAAGAAATAACCTCAGCATCATCTCCATCACACCATGACCTGTGTGTATCCTGTGATGTTGTGTCATGACTGACCGGGTGTGGAGCACTGGCTGCTGGAGGAGGAGGAGGAGTTCGCTGCACTGGAGCCCAGAGACTTCCGGGGTGCAGAAGCTGCAACAGCTGCAAACACAATCAAACACACACACAGATGACGGAGTGTAACAACACATCAGAGTCACAGTGGATGCAGCACCGCCATGTTATAACTGAGCTGTGTAAGATGACACTGCTGGTAAAGAGAAGCAGACCAAGTTACGCTTCAGGTAAACGTTAGAAATAGACTTAAAAAGCCCTTTAAAAAACAGCATGTATAAAAATGTAAAGATTAAAGCCTGAAAAACTTTACCGAACTCTGCATGCATCCATGTGGTTATCTGAAACGGGTCTTTAAACGCAGCGATACCTGATGCTTTAATTTTTTTAAGTCCTTGAGTGTTGAACGTTGGGTCAACTGTGTGCCGAATTTAAGCGAACATCTCTTCGCTTACGAAAATATAGTCCGCGATGTCCTGTCACACATGTTGCCTCCATGAATAACAACGACGCTTTAACTGATGTGTTTTGTTAATGGGGTTTGACACGAAGTCCGCACAAAGACACGCCGCGGCGCTCAAAACTGGCGCCAGTTTACTGAAAGCAGGACACCAACCTGTGGAAAACATCGATTGTCATCTCATCGGACTGGGTGAACACATGAATCAAGAAACACGCTTTCCGGTGATATCACGAGTTTGATTTGTTTTTTAATAAGCTCGCAGCTGCTCAGGACGAACCGAGAGGGAGCCGAGCCGCCTCCATGTTGGCGGGAGGCTGTTGTTAGTCGCACCAGTCCTGGGTTTAACTCGGCGACATGTGCCTGCTGTCCGGACATGCTACTGTTTATATTATTACTAGTACTAGTAACAGATATCGGATGTGTAAAAGAACTAACCGGGCGGCGAATTACTTTCTTAAACTTACCCCGCTTTGTTTGTCTCAGCAGTATACGAATGTGCTGCCGGCACGCCAGACTACATGATAAAATCGCTTTACTCTTGCACAAATTAACTATTTTATATCGTATTTGTGATAAATATCGAAATTGTGTTACTGTACCTTTTCTGTATGTTCCGGGAACACTGTCGGCTTTAGTCCTCACCATGTTGGTATCGACCTGCAATGTCAAACGATGTTTGGACTCCAACAACAGTGGCAGAAGTGAAGGCAGCCGAGTCCCGCCTTGGTTTAAAAAGAACAGCGGATGGGGCGGGAGAATTCTTCTTCTGTTATTTTATTCCAGTAGTCTACACGCAGATATGACACAATGCTGCCCCCCTCAGGTGGATTTGTGTAACTACAGCCGTTACCATCAGTGCTCTGTGAAGAAGTTGTTTATCTACATTAGCTGCTCGGTTTTCGTCTTTAGTTCGACACGTTGTTAAAGAAATGTACACTTTGCGTTCGAAAAGCTAATATTTCATGTTTAACACAGGAATTCTTCAGCACTTACAAATTTGTGAAAATTATACATATTCATTGCTGTAGTTCTGTAACCTCGTGGAGACTGGATGGTGTTACAGTCGTTACTACTGGAAGTTCTGTCAACAACTTTAGACCCACATTTACCTAAAAGGATCCAGCCTATACATCAGACTTACAGTGGCAGAAAGTAACTAAGTACTTTTACTCAAGTCATGTATATAATGCTGTTTTGAGGTAATTGTGTTTTTAATTTTGTTTTTGGAACTATATAGTAATGCCACTGTTGACATATTGTAATATTTACTGCAGTACATTTATTGACAGATGAAATGACTAGATACCTTACACATCAAGAGCTTACAAATATTTTTAAAGGAGTGATACTGTTCTATAGAATAAATTACAAATACAAACACACAATATGTATTATGTATTCTGACAGATAACTCATCTACAAGTCGAATTACCCGACTGAATGGGCAGTTACTCTGACTAACACAATAACAGTCTGCAAATGACAGAACAAACTGACAAAGAGAAAATATTTTTGAGATCAATCAGATTTCCAGGTGACATGAAGTGTATTTTGTAGATGTTTCTGTTTTGTGTCTTAACATTGAAGGAACTTGTTAATGATTAAAGACAACATCTGATTCCATCATTTTTCAATATGAATAACTTTATTTTTTAGACAAAATGTTTCTCATGAATATAAACATGATACAGGCACACATGAAGCATCCAGCTGCTTTAAGTTCACAGCTGCTGATAATGTGACAAAATGTCCCTCAGACTGACGATTAAACTGTTCAAAATCTGTTTTTAAACATACGATTCTCAAAGATGTTTAAATGAGTTCATGGACATTTTATGACACTATCTTTGTTCTTTAACTACAAAACAAACAACTTCACTCAAATCTGTGATGCTGCAGTTGTTGTCAGCACCAAGAGGCACTGCTGGTGTTCAGCCACCACAGTCTGTCTGATGGAGGCAGTGATGGAGAAAATAAAGCAGCTCTCTGTTTGTCCTCTTCAGTCAGCAGGCAGCAGCGAGGGCAACAGGAAGGCAGTGTTCTCCACTTCAGCTCTATTCTGACTGAAGACTTTCTGGCCTCAGGTTAAGAGACTACCATCAACAGATTCAAACCACATCCCCTGACCATGTGTAAGACAAATATAACCTTGCTGTAGGAGGGACACAGTCCAGGATGAGGGGCTCGATTGAGGGCAGCACAGTTGAACATGCTCTGAATGGGAGAGTCAGTAGTTGGTCTTCAGCCGGCGGTTCTCCTCTCTGAGCCTCTCAACCTCCTCCACCAGAGACTCGTTCACTGAGTATTTCTCGATCAGACCATGGATCTCATTCTGAAACATGTGGGACACAAGATGACCGTGCAGTCAACTCTATATGTCACTAACAATACTGATATGATGGTCTTCTCTTTTTATCTGATTAAAAACCCCAAAATGTACAGTAAAATGTGAGAGGGGTCAACATAGACAACAGACAGGCTGAAGGAGTCTGTGATGGTTCTTACCAGCTGGATGTAAAACTGTCGAACCATCTCGACCTGCAGGTTGACAATGTCTCTGTGACAGGCGTCTCTGCAGAGAAGGAGGCACATTGAGACCATTACGATCTTTCATGTCTCCCTCAGACTCTTCATATTCATCAAACTGCACCAACAGTCTGAAGGAAGAAGACAAAAGTCCGGCACCAACCTGAAGTCCTCCAGAGTTTCATGAATCATGTTTTGGATGAAGTGAATCTGCAGGGAGGTGAGCGGAGCAGCTCCTGCCTGTCCAACCACGTCTGCGATGTTCTGGGAGAGTGAGGAAGAGACAGCTGCCGACAGAGCTGCACCTGAACGTTCAGAACATCTGTTAGAAACTCTGTTTATTCCCTGACCGCCAATAATGTGACTGATTCTTGTGAGCTTTGACCTTCAGTCAGGGTTCTCCTGCTGCAGCATGGTTATTCTCAAACTTAAGAGCCTCACCAGCACATGGAGCAGGAAAATCAAAAAATCCAATCAACCCTGAGCCAATTTAATCTGTTCTATCAAAAACATGTGTTAACTCACTGACACCTGAAGTCTGTTCGCTGTCTGTCTGACAGCTGAGCGTAGATCTCACACTCATGTTGACTCTAGCTAACAGCTGTTCCTTATATCATGAGTTCTCTGTAAGTAGAGTGCACCTTTAATCTGGTTTGACTTGTGCAAAGTGCTTCAACCTTCTGTGAAGCTTCCAATCTACCAGAAATATAACAGAAGGACAAGATTTTTTACATTTTCATTGAGGAAATAATTTAATTCATTTATTTATTAATTTGCATCTCCCATTCACAGCATTCATGTTTCTGATTCATCTTTTTGAATTTGTTTTGAGCCTTTGGTCCATCGAACTGTTCAACAATCTTTAAATCTTTTATCTCATCAAAAGCAGCGTGTTGTGTGTCAAACTGAAATGAGTGATGATGCACAGAGAAGGAATCAAACCCTCGACTCTGGCAGCGTTGATGCCTCCCTGTACCTGCTGTAGATGTGGGAGGAGCTCCCTGGACAGGTGAGTCATAGCTCAGCTGAGCTTGGATACCATTGGCTCTCCTCAGGCTGGGCTCTGGAGTGAAGAAGGGTGGAGCCGGCTGACTGTGATTGGTCTGCTGGGATGATGTGGGCGTGGCCTGACCCTCCCCCTCCAGGCTGGAGCTGCTGGCCTTGTCGGACTGTCAGTCAGTACATTACAATATGTAAGTCACACACGCTCTTAAGATATATGTTAGTTTGAGAACAACAATGGCAGCTCGTCTGGATGTTAGTGCAGCTGCTGTAACATCAGATCTATCAGAACTGGAGAGTTTATTTCATTAAGAGCAAAAAACAATGCTGAAGGCTTTTTTTCATGAAAACATGTTTTTGGTTCAAGTTGGTCTGTGACACACAGATGGTTCGTCCAATCACCTGCCACGTATCTTCTGAAAGCTGCTTCTGTGTAAATAAACCTCTGTCTTATGAGGGTTTTTTAAGAGGGTTTAATTTTAATTCTAGACAGAGGTTGAGTTCAGGGGTTCGCACCTTTCTGGAGTCGCATATTTCAGCTGCTGCAGCAGGGATCGGCTCCTCCTCTTTGATCGGTGGAGGGGTCTGGAAGACGGACAGCGGGCTGTAGCATCGCCCTGCAGAGGTGACCAGAGGCGTTCCCAGGGGAGTCTTACGGTGTGAGTTTGTGCCTGAATGAGAGTCTGAAACACAAAGATTCTCATCTTCATGTGAAGGTTCATAAAAACTCAAGATCTGTGAGTCAGCTGATATCTTGAGCATCATGTCAACAAGAAACCTGGTGTCAGTACTTGGGGTAAGGGATTTGAGAAACATGAAGTCCCCAGCTCAATTTCTTCTCGAGGACACAGATTTGTTGGTCAAGTAAACAGGTGAAGTGGTTTCTAATTAGCATTAGCATGTGCAGGACAAAGACTTGTGAGGGAGAAAAACCATCAGAGTGGGTGGACGAGAAAGAGACCAAGAGACCAACATACCAACAATAACTTCTTGTATTTAAAATAATTCCATCTAAAGTCCAGCTAGAACTAAAGCAACACAAGATCGCCTTTAAAAATCTAAACACAACATTCTTCATTGTCCAAACTTGGCACCTACATCACCCACAATGCAACTGCTAGTGACAGCTAATGTTGCCTGCAGCAGAGATGAGGAGCAGCTCTCTGCTCAGCGTCACACCAATAGATCTGCTTCATTTTCAGACTTACAGTGTTCAATCAACGCTGACTCAAACAACATCACTTGAAGACATTTCTAACATCTCAATTCCACCAACCACGTCTCAGCGACTTTGTGTGTGCGACACTGTTTTTTTCCATCCTCCATCTGGCTTCATATGCCACTGCGAGCTTCCTGCATGGCTAACCAGATCCTTCCAACCCTGTTATAGACTCTGCACATTTTCTCCGCGGAGCAGAGTAGAGAGACGCTTCTGAGACACGTTGTCAGCTTCAGTGACGCGATGTGGCTGGAACCCAACACAGATGTGCCTGATGGAATCTGGGATAAGATTCTGACAGCTCCCTCAGACGATACAGTACTCAGTCACAACAAGCTGAGCTCGGGGGAGTTCTCTGAAGATAAGGTTTAGGGCACCTTAACAATGTTCTCTTAACCAGTAGAAATAATTAAGAGTGAAGGAAGACTGACCTTCTCTGACTGGGGAGAAGATGTCCAGACTGGCCCGACCTACGACCTGCTGACCCTCCCCTTCTCTGGACAGCATCTCCAGATTGATCACTATGGAAACACAGCATCACAGTTAGTCCAGAACCAGCAGCATCATTCAAACCAACTTCTGTCAAACTTCAAATGGACCTCCTGTCGTACCATTTGCTCTTCCAAACGGTGTGTCTCCAGATGTCCCCTGGGTCCTACAGTCTGGACAAAATCGCAGGGGGACAGAAAGAAGAGGTTCCGTTGGGTTCTGTGACATTTATGATGTGAAATGTGCGAATTGTTTCTTTAATGACTTGTGTTATCAGAGGGTTCTGTGGAGGTCTGACCTTCCCGAGCAGGAGAGAAGACGTCCAGACTGTTTCGTCCGATGCTGCTGAACTTCTCCATCCCCGGCTGGCCTTCAGCCTCCCGCGACATCACCTCTGCAGCAGCGCCGCCTGCTGGATAAAATACTGGTTACTGTAGAAAACAACATCATTTACCATGATGAAACATGAGCCAACTAATAAATACTGTCATTATTAAATAATCTGGCAAATATTTCTTCACTTAATCATTTGGTCAAAGAACTTTCAACGAATCACAACACAAGGTGACGTATGAATCGATTGTCCGAACAAAAAACTAAAATCCAAATGGTTTGTTTACAACAGGGGCAGAGAGCAAACACCTCGTGTGTTGTAAATATGTAAAACAGAACCGTGATCCCTTCGTTCCCTTAATTCGCTCACTTCTGTCTTTTGTCGCTGTGTTTGTTCTGCTCAGACTATGAATACACAGTAAAACATATTTAAAGAGGATGTTTACCTCATATAAATAATAAATCAGTGTGAAGAATGATTTATATTCTGGATTTGGAATTGTTTCAGGGTTTTTTCGTGGGGAAGAAATCTGAGGCATGTTGGCAGCACCAGAGTTTGTTCCGGTGTATATTCTGAAGGTACAGAAGCTTTGTTCATGTTCATTCAGTCTGATTTGTAACATTTCATCCAAAAAAACATGGACAAAATGTATTTCTGTATCTCTGACTTTAACACATACATGAACAAGTTTGAACCTGACTTTATACGACGCTCAGACTTCTGTGGTGGAAATGTATGAAAAGTGCATTTGAACTGAATAAACAAAAAACCTTTTTTGTCTTAATGTAAGCGATCAACTGGGGAAGTTTCATGCTGACTCACCTGTAGTGTGAGATCATTAATTTTCAATAAATTCCTATTATTTATCAGTCCATCAACTAATCAATAAACTAACTGTTGCAGTGATGTAACGTGAAAAGCAAACAGGGACCAACGAGATGAACCCACCTGTGCTTGTCACCTGTCTGACAGGGGCGGGGCCTGAGGCAGGGGCGGGGTCTGGCTGGCTGTTTGACAGCTTGGTGGAGGATCTCTTCATGCTGGTGATCTTGGTGGAGCCCAGTTTAGTGGACTGGAGCAGAAGAGAGAGTCAAAGATGACACAAATACATCCAGATGAAGTAAAAAGCATTTAGATGATTTGCTCACTTTATCTCTGAAGTTCAGAGCATCCAACAGAAAACCCTGCAGACCAAATGGGACCAATCACCACTGGCCAAAGGAAAAATCTGACAACATATTGATATCTTATTGTTGTCTAGATATGAAATTATCAAGTTTAGAAAAGCAGGAGTTTAAATCCAGTGTTTCCACAGATGAGCGTACAGAGCAGCGAGTGCAGTTATTGATAAAGCTTCATTAGAGAACTCATCCGGCCTGACGTCTGGTCTCAATGTGGACCTGGTCTCAGTGTGGACCTGGTCTCAGTATGGACCTGGTCTGCTGGTACCTTGAGTCTGCTGGGGTTGCTCTGGAAGCGCAGGCAGGTGACAGAGGTTTTATGTGCCACAGTGATCTTGGTGGGGGTGCTGGAGTTCCTCAGGTCGTAATGGTAGATTTTCCCCTGAGTGGATCCCACCACCAGACCAGTACCATCCAGAGTGAAGTCTACTGCGGTCAGTGGACTGTCGACCCGGATTGACCTCAGGACACTGGAGACACACATGATACAACTGATACAGCTGATACACTGCACACACAGGTGATCAACAAATGACAATCTGATCGACTGTTTTCTGCGGTGGAACCTTTCTGTGGCTTTTAATGAACTCACTTATAAAAGGGTAAAGAGACAACGAGCACAGGTAGCTGCTCTGAACAGTGCTAACAGTTAGAGTTACAGTGCTAGAGTTAAGATGATTAGCTGAATAAATGCTTGACTTCTTAAGTAAAAATAATCATTTACATACTGTCTGTCAGCTGATTATCAAACCTCAGCAGCATCACATCAGTCTTACATCTTGCTGGCCGTGTCATAGCACACGATCTTCTTGTCCAGGCCAACACTGACCACCAGCAGCTCACTGGCAGGGGAGAAGGCCAAACCGGACCCTGGGGCTTTATGGGCACTGTCAAACATGTGGATCTCCTTCTGGGTGTTGGAGTCCCACAGCACCACTGTGCCGCTGTCAGAAACACTGCCCAGCAGGGAGCGCTTCAACATGGACAGCCTCAGGTCATGGATGGGCTGAAGATGAAACAGGAGCTCTGTTAGTCTTCATGGAAAATAGCAGGCTGATCTCAACATCAGCTTGTGATTCACTTTAAAGACTTTTGGGCTCTGAATCCTTTTCTGCTGACTGGACAACAGTGAGATTCACAAGAAACACAAATTCCTTGTGAATACTGGCAATAAACCAGAAATATAGCAGGCAGCATAGACGAGAGAAGAGATGTAAGATATGTGAAAGACACAAAGTGCATCGAAACACAAATATTCGTGACACACTGTCTCACCTGGTTGCTGCCGTGGCCAAAGGCTTTGCTGGACAGGTTGGTGGTCAGACTGTGGAGGACCAGATCTCCACTGGTGGAACCGGAGGCAATGTAGCTGTCATTGGCGTTGAAGGACACACAGGTCACCTCTTCTTTATGGTCCTGAGAGACAATTTACCGACCAAACAACAAATTGATTAATTGGGGAAATAATCATTGTGGACAGGTTAATGGATGATGAAAACAATCCTCAGTTGCAGCTCTACATCTGTACGATGTTCTTTCTGACTTGTGTTTCAGCAGGTCGTCCTGTATCAGGTCTCACCTTGAGGGAGCGGTGCAGTCTCTTGGTCTTCAGGTCCCAGATGTGAACACAGTGATCCAGACCTCCACTGACCAGAAACTGAGACGACGTGCTCAGACACACGCGGGTTTGCTTTTTCTGAATGGATAATTATAAATAATTAGTAAGAAAGCTCTGATATCACCACCTTGTGTGATGTGTTCATACTGCAGCGATAAGAAAACACTGAATAGGCTGAAAATTACAGCAATAGCTGTGACTCACCCCATCGCCCAGCTCCACCACTGGAACAGGAGTCGACTTGAGGCTGGAAACCACCAGTTTGTCTCCACTGCTGCTGGCGCTCACCAGGTACTGGTCTGAAGGCTCTGGTCAAGGTTCATCTTTCGATCCTGAAGATTTCTTCAGCTGTCACCAGTTTACAATTCTTTATGAAATCGTTTTTGACATGAGATTATACACCTAACAATGACATTTAAACTAGATTCACAGTTCAATTATGTTGATTTGAGTCATTTAATGGAAACTTTTTGCACTTTTGGAATCTCAACAGGCTCCCAAAACCTCGACTTGGAAAAGGCTGATATGGAGCTGCGGGAGAGTAGTTATCTAAATGGACATACAAGAGAGCAAAACAGTTAGAGACAGAAATTAGAATTAATGCCATGCGGTTTCCCGCCTCCAGCGCTTCATCACATGGTGCTATGACAATCAGCTGAAGATAAATATCAGCAAAATGTTTAGTCCTAAACTTAAAGAAACGCTCTTCAGCCGTCCCTGAGATACGCCGTTAACAAGAAAAAGGACAGTGTGAGGTGACAGTGAATTCTAAAGAGTTAATCCTTCAGTCCACATGGACGTTTGTGCCCCTAACCCTAAGCTCCTAAGGCATTTCTCAGATATCAAGTTCACAAGAACACCTCCTGCCAAGTGCCAAGTCTCTGGTTCCAGGTTATTTAATGCAACAATTAATTTTTCTTATGTGATAAATAACTCATAATATATTTAAGTTTTTGCTTGTTGGTTGTATGAATAAAACCCTGTGCTTCAGGAAGCCCTAAACAGATCATTTCAATATGTGGTGAACACAACGATGTGTAAATCAACCTATTGATTCATACTGTTATCTCATGCCACTGGATCATCCACTCATCAGGATACTGTTGGAGCTCCAGCAGGCCTGAGTCACAGGGTGGCTGATGCTGTGTGGGTTAAACTGCTCCAGCGGCGCCATAGACACTGAATCCCAGATCTTCACACAGTCTCCGGTCGACACCAGACGGGTCACCTCCTCCATGACGGCGCCTGGAGACACATCAGGGGAACAAATACTGTGTAGTTCATTTATTAACATTATTTGAGGAACTTGAGTCCAATATTCATCTATTTGCTGCCACTGTTATAACTTCAAAAGAGATTTTGGTCCTGTCAAAATTCACAGGTTTGTACTTTATTCTTCAAAATGTTCCGGTGGCTGGATGGGTGTGTTGGGTTCGGGTGTCACGACCTGAAACCGTGACAACCTCCCTGCTCTTGAGACATATTTGCAATTTGTGATATCTGGCTTCACATGACTCTGAAAACATCTTCACCGGTCAATCAGACAGAAATGTTACATGTGCTAGTTTCAGAAGGTCCCTCAGATTTGGGATTTTACTCTGTCCACACAGACTTCACTTGTGAACTAGAGAAGTAACGTGATTACTGTCAGTGACACATCAGTTACAGTTAGCTCGGACTGTCACCAACTGACTGACACTCGATGTGTTTGATAAAGGAAAAAGTGTCAGGGCTTCGAAACACCAAACAGGAGATCACTAACTAAAGTTAGTCTGAAAACCAACAGCAGCACCCGGTGATCTGATCATAGTTTTAGCTAGTTAGCCGCCAGTTAAGCTAACCACCAGCAGATAAAGTAAGTTAGCGCTGACTAGCTAACAGTTAACGTTAGCCACAACAGGACACAAAATTATTCTTAGCAAGTTTTAAAGTTGGCGAACAGCCGTTATATTATGTTAAACAACACAAAACCACAAGCAGCTTATCGGAAACCATTCAAATGGTTGAGTCCAAACTGTAAAACATGTACAAACCTGGAGGATAAATCAATAACTGAAGTTGTTGTCGCTGTTTTGTTTTGTGGTCCGCCTGCAGCCAATAAACCGCCACTACGGAGAACCTGGAGGGACAAACAGAACAGACGTGTGTTGAACATAAAAAGCGCGAACACCGTGCTGTATGTTCAACTTTATTGATCCTTTGATAACACAGATGTGTCAGTGTTGACTGTGAGTGAACCAAGATGCTCAACAAGAAAACATGTGCGTAGAAACATTTTACATTATGAAGACGCAACCAAAATGTTTAAAGCAAACAAATCTAATCAGGGATTAAGATATACATATAAACATTTTCTTTACAAGGTCGTTTATTATTACTTGAATATAAAAATAAATGCCATAGTCTGTTTTTGATATTAATGTGTAGCCGAACATTAAAAATAATAATTTTTGAGTAAGTGGCTTTAGGAGAATGTGATCTTGCTTCACCATCATGGCTATGATCCTGATTACCTGTTTTTTGTGGGTTAGGGTTGTTTATATGGTTTCTACTGCTTTTTAACTTATCTTCAATTTTTACTCTATTTTTGTTATCCCCTTTACTGTTGTCATGTCGCAAATTTCCCCGTGTGCGACCAATAAAGGATTGTCTTATTTTATCTAATTGAGAAGGTAATTCAGTCTACAAACTGCTCTGTAAGCAGACGTGGTGTGCGCATGTGCTGTAGCGTCAGCTGACCCGTCGGTTGTCTGTCTTGGTGGATTACTATCTCTGCGCGTGTGTCTTTGGTTGTTTTCTCTCTGGTGTAAAGTTCCTCAGCTCGTCACTAAAGTTAAAATGTGAACGCATCGTGTGACGTCAGTCATTGCCCAGCTGCTGCTGACCTCAGTGAACACTTTGACACGAACCACAGACACAAACTGACCGACACGAAGCGAGTTTAACGCTTTTATAGCAAACTGAAGTTAGCTAATGTGACGTTAGCCGCTAATGTGACGTTAGCTAACTCAGCGGGTTACTGAAGTGCACTTTGTCCCGCAGGAAGTCCAGCAGCTGCAGGAGGTCACCGACAGGTAAGATGACATAACTGAGTATAAACTGCATTAACATCGCTGCTAACACGTATATACTCAAACTAGTGTGTGTTAATGTTGGATGAGTAACGTTTGCTTGTTTCATCGTCCTCTGGAAAATTAATATTATTTAAACAAGTCGTTAGCAAACGTTGGTTTGTTAGCATCGACGCTTGTTGTTTTTAAGATCACAGAAGCTTCACGTCTAAAATAGTCTGTGATCTGTTCAGCTCCTCTGTGAACAGCAGAGTGAAGTGTTCTGTTCAGCCAGGTGTTCTCAGGTGTGTTCAGGTGTGTGTAAAGTGCTGCTGGTTTGTAAATCTGAGCTGTTCATCTGGAAACAATCTGAAATAATCCTGATGCTCAACAGTTTGTACATAGTTTTATAAATGTTTGTTTTTTTCTGTTTAAAATAATGCTAATAACTTTTTTCTTTTAATATTACTAAACAAATGCAGCACAAAGGACCCAAACATAGTTTGGTGTTTTTAAAGGAGCAGTCTGTAGTTAAGTGACGAAATGTTAATGAACCTAATCAAACTAAATAATCCAACAGTCTTTGTTTTCATGACAGAGTAAACTGAATAAACAAATCTTGAAGATCGGCACAGTTCTACACTATTCTACTTTGTTATTAGTGGCGGACCCTGCCACCTCTCTAGCTTCAGTGTTCCGGGACCTGATCTTCCTCTGAGAACAGCTGGTTTACTCATTTGTGGAGCAAAGTTTGTATCCTTTTATTATCAGAAAACTGGACAGCTATATAAAAAAAGTGTAATTATTTATTTTGTTTGATAAGCTATTTAAATATGAATTATATCATAATTTTCAAATAGAACATATAAACTAGAGTGGCACGCAGTAGAGCTCTGTAAATCAGTCGAGGTTAATCCAAATCAAATAAACAGATTTATACCAGACAGATCCAGATTGTTGTTTGGATCCACTCTCAGGTACCAGACACCTGACGACACCTGAAGGTTTTCACTAGGACTCACAAATGATTTCCTGAGAAAAGAACAAAAATATAGGAAAAACATCTCATCTGATAAAGTTAAAGAAAGTTATAAACACAATCCTGGATCTCTCTCTTTATCTGGATCAGCACCAGAACTTAATCAGGACCGTTCTGAGCTGTGACCCGTCCTCTGTAATCTGTGGTGTCGTTTGGTGGAGGCGACAACGCTGAATCTAAACAGGCAGAAAAAAAGTATATAAAACAAAATGTTTTTAAAATCTGGATTAAAGTTTTCGAACATCTTTGAATGAAACTATTTTCCCCGTCAGGTTCTGATTAGAGGATTTAGCAGATAATCGTGGTCGTCTCTTCTTCCCGCCGCCATCTTGAGTTGATGATGCCTCACAGATAATAATCAGCTGTGACTGTGGACGAGGCCTGAGATACAGATCGTCAGCCACGTTAAAGTTTATTACTTTATCTTCATTTATTTATTGATTTATGACTGATTTGTGATATTGATTAGCACCAAGATGTGAAATGTAAAGCTTTCAGAGAAATGTTGTGAGTCAACAAAGTAATCAGTGAAAATGTCAGTAACTGAACAAATGTGTTTATTAAAAGTAACTGAGTACTTTTACTCTCTGAATAGTGTAACTGTTCCTGTTCTGCAGCTCTGACGCCCTCTGGGACGATGGCGAACCCTCTGAGGGCCGAAGTCGTCCAACTCTACAAAAATGTGAGAGTGTGTGTGTGTGTGTGTCCTGGCAGACTGTTGTACTCTGTGAATTATTGATCAAACACAGTAACAGTCATTATCAATAATTGCTTGAATATAATCAGTAAATATAAAATGACTGTTTTCAACTCTAAACATCTGTAATAATAATTTTGCATCTTCATCAGTAACTTCTGACAAACATGCTGAATTTCTTCACTTATAAAGTGAAAAATTTCATGTTTTCATGAATTTCTTCTTTTAACAACATATTTTCATGCTATGACACATTTTGTTTAACTGAAGACTCATGAAACTAAACGTACAAACTGAGGTCATGGAGCTGAAAGCATCAGTTCATTTATTCAACTAAAGATTAAATCAATCAGCAACTCTTTTAGTATTTAATTAATCAGTTCAAGTATTTTTTTTTTAAAGAAGACAAAAGTCCAAATTCTTTGCAGTCAGCTTGTTAAATATGAATATGTTCTGGTCTGTTCTTTGTGACAGTAAACTGAAGATCGTCTGGCTTAGAGATGAGACACATTTTATAAACTGAGCAAAGAATCTACGAGTCCAAAAAATAATCGGCAGTTGCAGCCGAACATTAAAAGTTTCTTAAAACAGTTGAATCATTTTTCAGCAAAAACATGGAGACTTTTCTCATGTATGAAACTTTTTTTATTCATATTTGTAGCAAAAGAAACTCTTCAACAGATTCTGGCTCTTTCTGGAGTTAAAAAAAAAAAAGTGTTCAGAAATTTTAAAGATGAATCTCTTGTGAATCTCCCTGTGAAAGTATCACAGGGTCCAGAAAAACAGTACGTGTGAAACAAGTGGCCACCAGGCTTGTTGTAGTAAATCAAAATAAACCACATTAATACAAAGTGTTTCCCTCCTCGGTGAAATGTGTTGATGTTCTTCCTCCCGTGTGACTCCGCAGCTCCTCTATCTCGGACGAGAGTATCCCAAAGGTGGCGACTACTTCAGGGACCGCCTGCGAGCAGCGTTCTCTAAAAACAAAGGTGTGCAGGACCCGGAGCAGATCAAGGAGATGATCGCTCGGGGGGAATATGTGGCCCGAGAGCTGGAGGCGCTCTACTACCTGAGGAAGTACAGAGCCATGAAGAAACGCTACTACGAGGACTAAAAACTCACGTCCACTCTGATGTCAGTTGTCTCTAAAGAGCATTAATTCGTCCTGTTTTTAACAAATGAGACAAACATAAAAAGAAAAAATCTTACAGTTTATTTCGGGCTCATTAAACAACAGACTGGAACGTCGTCCTCTCAGAACCAAAGTAAACCTGCAGCAGCTCCAAGGTTTGATTCCTGAAGAGTTCGTAGAGTACGGAAAGAAAAGTTAAATAAAAGTATAAAAACGACGAGCTGTGAGGTGATGAGTCGTCTTTCATCCAGCTACAGTGTCACGCTGTGTCCCGGAGGTCAGAGGTGGGGGGGTGCCAGGGAGCCTCCGTCAGCCAGGTTGGCTCTGCAGATGGGACAGGTGGTGTTATCCTGTCGGGCGGAGAACAGTCAGGATCACAACACTGAAGTAACTACTACATGTTCAGCATCATGTCAGAAACACAAACGAAACATCCAGCTCAGCATCCACAAACACCACCTGTGAGCTCGGACACTCAGGTGGAGGTAACAAACATCAGTCCTCAGGGCCGATAGAGAGCCAATCACACGGCAGCTAACAAACATTTACAGGAGTAACGTGGACGGCTGTTCCCACTGAACAGAAAGAAAAGATGAATACATAAAGAGGCGACGAGACGGCAGCTCACGTTCGCACTGAGCAACGATTTACAGGTGAAATTACAACACACAATATTAATCTTGTCCTTTCAAGTGTTTGGCCTCAATCTGTCATGCTGTCTGGAAACAGACGACACCGACAGAACCCGGCGCTCCAGCTTCACAGTAAGATGCTCACTACCTGTACAGCGCAGAGTCCATTCACTTCCTGTCGCTGCAGCTTCACATTAAAAGCATTTAACTGACTTTTGTTTTCAAAAATACCCGCGTACAGGAAATAGTTGTGGTCTGATGTTTTCCACCAAAATGAACTGAACGAGCCAAAGAAGTCAGAATTTAAAGCTGAAGCAGCTGATGTGAGACGGATGGAAGATTAAATGAGTTCTATCAAACAAACAATGTTCAGCTCGGTAAATTACTTTAGAAGCTTGTTTTGGAACATCTGTCACTAAATCAAATTCTCTGGGAAAAAGAAAACTATGTGTTACCTTCAACCATCGGTCGATACACTGGACGTGGTAGTCATGGAAACAGGGCAGCATCCTCAGCTTCTCTCCGTCGGTGTAGTCACAGAAACAGATCTGACACCTGTCAACAGTCAGCAGCAGACAAACAGCATCACCACAGCATCACAGAGAACCTTGAAGTCCTGGTCCTGGTCCTGTCAGACCGGCTGAGAACTCACTGAGTGTTTCCAGCGCTGCTGGCAGACTGGAATGTTTTGGTGGGAAACCTCTGGATCTCCCTCCGACTCAACTTCTTGGTCACAACGGCACCCTGACGCTCCTCGAACGCCAGCAGAGCCTGACAGACGAGTTCAACCGGAGAATTATTCAGCTGGTTTTGTCTGAACCTGCTGCTCAGCTGTTGTGTGTTTACACTGAGGAGCTCACACACACACACACACACACACAGAATATCTTCCATCTCACCTCGTAGTCGTTTCCTTGAACGTCTCCTGAAAACTCCGGCAGGTCGTTCCGTCTCCGGCCCCGCCCACGTCTTCTGTGCTGACCAGTCATTTCTGTGCAAACAGCGACAGCCAATCAACATATTTACATCCTGTCATCATCTCTTGTTGTACAGTAGCTTTTATTGTTAGCGGAGTTCTCCTCAAACCCTGAGGTCATTCTGCTGCACTGTGATCAGACACACCAGCTGCTGGAGTTTGTCACAGATACTGATCGATGATTACAGGAGCTGGATACTGAACAACACAGTGAATTCAGCACCGATGTGGTTTTCTTGTCAGGTTTTGCTTCCGATACCGAGACTGAATCCACAATCAGGACCTTTAACTGCTGCACTGATTTCGCTCCCTGCGGGCAGCTACATATAGCAGCAGTTAGCGGTTACTTTAGCAACAAAGCTTTGAGCTTGAGAGTTGTTAATAGACAAAAATTAAGAATTCACTCCAAGTAGAGAATGAGTCAACATTATTCTTTGTAGTTTTCCAGGAAAAACTCTAAAATACTTTTAGGAAAAATACTTCTCACAAGAGTAAGAAATGTCTGATGAAACACTTGAAGGTGTTACTGATCAGAAACTAACTTTGGCTTCACTGCATCATCGGCCCTCTAACGTTCCTGACAGTTTGTTACACCAGCTAACGTTGCGAATGTGAAGGATTTGTGCCGACCAGTTAACAGCAGGATGTGTTTACTGTCTTACCGTCTTCTAATCCGACCAGAGGAGAGACGGCAGCCAGCAGCTGAGGCATCCAGCTGTTCTCCATGAACGAGTAATACTGCAACAACACAAGTCGCAGCCGTCAGACTCGCAGTACGTCTCAGCAGGATTACCTGTTGACTTTGTTCACAGGTAGAAAAGTGTGTCTCACCCTCTGATGGCTCTGCTGCTGCTGCTGCTGCTGATGAAGAAGAAGATGATGATGATGATGATGATGGTGCTGGTGTCTGCTGTGTGCCTCCTCTTGGTCGAACTGGGCCTGAATGAGCAAAGAGCATCACGAACATTTCCACAGTCTGCTCAGGTTAGTTTGTGTGCAACACCTCGGGTGGAGGATCGTACCTGCAGGCTTCGAGCCAGCACCTCATCTTCCTCCAGCTGCACCAGGCGAACCGCAGCCTCCTCATCGTCACTGATGACGATCTGCTCCGGCGCCGCTGCAGAACAAATAACTGATCAGAACCGAAGAAGAGGGACTGAAATCTTTATTTTAGTCAACGACTGGAAAACTTTTGAACTGTGTGTTTTCACAACTTCAGACTGCTTCATCATCAGGGCTGAATATTAGATCCATCCCAGCGTTCGTTGCCTTGTTTCATGTTGAATTACAGTTTATTTTGTATGTCAGCCTGTTGAATCAGGTGTTACCATGTTGCTCGGCTAATGTGACGATGTAATACTGACAAGCCAGCAGAAGAACCAGGCGCAGGTTTGATGTCAGTTACTGTTTTTCATGTTTTTGTGTGTTTGAACTGCGGCGCTGGTGTCGGCTGTGTGTTCTATAAAGTCTGTTTGGTTCTGGGATGCAGGGATGGACAGTGGAAGAAAACTGGTGCTTTCTTTCGAACAGTAGATGTAAATCTGTTCTGGTACTGACCCAGAAGTAAAGACCCGACCTGAAAATTAACAAAATATGTCTCCTTTAAAAACATGATGATTGTCAGGTGAAGTCTGCAGTGTCTTTGACTTCTAAGCTGAGTTACAGACGTTTATTCTGGACCAACATCAGAGATACTGACGCAGAAGGTCCCTCTGAATCTGTAAATATATTCAACATGTTGATTCATCAGAGATTTTACTGAGCGATGACTCAAACACTGAGAGACAAACATATGAGTGCACTTTCTCCTCACCTGTTGAGGTGTTTCCTTGCTCTCCATTCAGCCACCGCCTCTCCTCTGCAGTCAGGAAGGACAGAGAGTCCGAGGTGGGTGGTGCTGATGGTGGTGATGCTGATGCTGTCGCTGTCGGACTCTTCTTCCTCCTCCCGCTGTAAAAAGCAGGACTAGGATCTGCTGTGGTGCCCGCCACAGTAGAAGCCACCTCTTCCACTTCCTCCTCTGATACTGGTGTGAGGTAGGAGGAGGAGGAGGAAGAGGAGGAGGAGGAAGATGATGAAGATGAACAGGATGCAGTGGACAGAGGGGCCTCCAGCCAGCTGCCCAGAGGGAAAGACCGCAGAGATGAAGCTGGAACAAAGCCGACACTCTGCTCTGCCATCGCTGCAGCCAGCCGCCTGCGTTTGGATTTATGTGAAAATCCTCGTTCACTGGCGGCAGAAAGTTGCGGCGGTCCAGGAGAACCACTGACCTGAGGACGGACAGATGCAGCAGTCAACATCTGGACACAGAGAGCTGATGGCGCTGAGAAGAGGATCAGAATCTGACAACACGTGACTTACAGGACTGAAACGTTCTTCTGCGATGCGACTATGTTTCCTCCGTTTGCCGAGTCTGGGGCTGAAACACATTTGACTCCAAATCAACAGGTTGGTCGTTTTACCTAAAACTCTTTAAATGGCACTAAAACAAAGTCTTTTTACCTTACATTTTATTAACAAACTAATATTTTTATTGCATCACAAACTGGACACATGTTTTTTAAAGTGAACACCCAACAATCTTCAACAAGGCAACCATGAATCCTCAGGGTCCTGCTGCACACACAGCTCACTTCACTTCCACACATCTGATCTGAGACTTGACGGGACACGATGACAGACTGAGCCTTCAAACAGCGGCAGGTTTAGAGTTTTATAATAACTGGAAACATGCAGGTTTGTAGCAACACAACACTGGTGAATGAAATCAGTATTCTTATGTCCACAAGGCACTAAGAGCAGTTTTCAGGATCCAAGAAAGACTCTTTAAAGACTCTTTATCTGCACCACGCTGGGACTTTGGAGCCGTGGAGGGATTTAAAGATGCTGCAGGCTGTTCTAATGGCAGGTCAAAAATCAGTCACTAAATAAAGTGGTTAAACCCTTCAGCACACTCGATGAATCATTTTAGAAATATTTTTTAAAAAATGAAATGAAATGAAAAATGTTCGTACTGTTTATGAATCCAAAAAGACCAATTTTATAGAATCTGGAATAAATGGGTCAATCGTGAGCAGAGTGTATCTGAGCCTGGCAGGAGAAGTGGAGTATCTTAGTTTTTTCCTGGTCTTTGCTGTTTTCTGTTCCCTGGAATTACCCTGCTGTTCCTTCACTTTCTCTTTCAGAGTGATCGTCTGTCAGTTTCCTTTTCTAACTTAACTTTCTTCTTTCGCTTTTTTTTTTTTTTTTTACTGCTGATAATCATTTTATGACGTTGTCTTCTAATTGTCTTTTAATGCTTTTATTCTTTTCTCTTTTTTCATTTATCTTGACCTTTTTCTCTTCGTTACCTGTGATTTTGCCTGTTTTTAACTACTTTTATTCTTTTTACTTGTAACAACTTATTAATTTTCTGTGTTTTTACACGTTCTGATCCGTCTTCTTGTTTTAACCTCAGACTCGACCTCCTTGTGTTTGTTCCACTGTTGAAGGTTTATTCTGTCCTTTCTTCAGGAGTTTCCTGCTTTGGTTCGATCATCAAAAGTCTTTGTAAACTCTGTTTTTAAAGGTGCTCTTGAAATAATTGTTGATAATTTACTGTGTCCATCTACTGGCTCATCTGAAACACATTAACGACCGGATATAGTATGCAGTGTCTCTGCTGGCACACTAAAGTGCTCCCTGTATTACTAGTGTGCATCTCTGCAGTATGAGGTGAGTCCAGGTCACCTGGGGGTCTCCGGGACGATGACAGACAGGTCATGATAGAGGACGTCAGCCGGGTCGAGGAGGCAGCCTCGGTTCAGACCTCCAGGACTGTCCGGTTCGGACGAACAGGGACTCCCTGAACATGGCTCTTCCATGGCCTCGTTCACAACTCTTTCAGACCTCGAACCTGACTCTGATCAGCTCCGGTCCACTCTCATGTCTGCAGAGAGACGATTACAGAACAGGTCGTGACTAATAATTAGCTGAGCAGCTGAAAGTCCGTCACAAAGCTGCGATTAATTAATCCAATTTCTGACGTTAACAGAGATCAAACTTATTATAAACAGAAAACTACCAGAGAGTCCAACAAAGTCAGAGATGTTGTTATAGAAACCTGCTCCATTCAAATCAAACTGAACTCAGCATCTTCCGTCTGTTAGCAGTTAGCTTACAGAGGTGAGTTAGATAAATGAGCCGCAGATAAACGGACACGAATATAAATCTTCGTGAGAATCAATTAAACTTGACTTCTTCCGTTGGTCGCAGTTTTATAAACGTGGTGTTTACTCACTTTACCGTTTAAACGTTGTGGTTTTGGTCCTTTTCGGTTGGTGATCGACGCTCTGCCGCAGAAAGTAACCGCTGGAATCACAACAGGAAGTGCTCTCAGAAAAAGATCCGGAACTTCCGGTGTCACACAAAAAAGTACCGAAAATTCCTGTTTACATTTGTTGAGTTTGTATTTCAGTTTTCTCTTTCAAATGAGAAAAATACACAGCAAATGGGGTTCAAACTGCAGCTCAACTACATGAATATAATATAAAATAAAACATGATCAAAGGCTTTGTTTTGTGTCACGTGGTGAGTTCTGTCAAGCACAAATATAAAAAAAAAAAAATAAATAAAAATTGTCTGACAGGTGTGGAAGAGCAAAGGTTGTGTTGTGCTCCTATTCATTTTGC
Organism: Acanthopagrus latus; assembly: GCF_904848185.1. NCBI lineage: Eukaryota > Metazoa > Chordata > Actinopteri > Spariformes > Sparidae > Acanthopagrus > Acanthopagrus latus. Next base: position 707,978 of record NC_051046.1, on the reverse strand, counting down.
AACACCTGTGGATATTTGGATTGTGAATAAACTTGAATTATTAAATGTATTTATTTAAACTGGTGGCCAATACAACAAGGATAGTTGTTTGTATATTAGTTGTAAAAAAAAAAATAGAATTTGTTGACAGAAAAAGTTAAAAGAAACAGCCAAGAACATATTCTCAGTCTCAGTGTCAGAATCCAAGCAGTGCAGGATTACTACCAGTTAATCTGAAATAACTTGATCAATAATAATAATAATAATAATAATAATAATAACTGAGACATATATAAAGATATTAAAACTGGATTTTACCTTGAAGGTCTCAGGACAATCACACAGATGCAGGAGCCACATTAATTCATCCACTGTCACCAAGTCTGTCTGTTAACATTACATCTGAACTTTCTCCTCACATTTTCAAGACAGATTTGTTATTTTAGTTTGGTACATCTGAGGGGATTATTTTTATTTGGCCTCATTTCACGCCACCTTCCCAACATCACAAGACTGATTCAACCTATCAGTGCACATCACGCACGGCAGACACAGCAAGACGAAACATGTAGAAGACGTGAGAAGACGTGAACAGAGAAGGAGACTGCAGAGACCCTGCAGCCCTCTGCCCGGAGCCTCTTAGTTTCCCACTTTGTTGCTGCTCAGTAAAGAAGCTGGGCCAGTTCTTCTACTGGAGAAAACGATGTGTGGACTTTTGACACTTCTGTAAAACAGACTGGCCTGTAGAGCAACACACACTTAATATAAAAGACATTTTGACTGGAGACGCTAAAAAAAAAAAAAAAAGAACTAAACTGGTCTGTAGAAAAACAATCATGTATTTAATTCTCTCTCACAGGGGTCAAAATGATTTCCAGTTTGTTTCAACAATAATTTATACAAAGCTTCTGTATTTGTTTGTAATATAACTCATTTTACAAGTTGTCCAATCTTTTAATGACCAACAGTCTTTCCAGGCGTGTTCTGTTCTCGCTAGTGGACTCACATGAAGCAACACTACAGCTGAACCTGCTGCTCTGTCTCACTGAGGAATCAACTTAAACACAACAGAGAACTCATGACAATATGACAATGCTACAGGGTTACAACTACAGTAACCATGGTAACCCCAACCAAGAATGCATCCTTAAATTAGGAACTAGCTCCGTCGCCATGGTAACAGCAGTCTAGAAGAGCATGGACTGCAGCGACTTACGGACGGTGGCCATCTCCTGCTGTTGCTGTGGAGACAAGAGGATGTGACATCAGCAACCTCTGACATCATCACAAATTTATATATATATATGATATAATATAAATACATTACTTTACCATTTGTTTGTATAAATAACTGCATTATACGTTTAGACTTAATGAGTTATATTTTCCAGTGATGCTGCACTCATCTGTTCATTCTGTTGACTGTACGCAGATGATAACAAACAATCAGCTGCTAGAAGGAGCTGACAGATTTTCTGACAATCTATAAATCATGTCACAACATTTAAATTTATTTGGAATTAAACTTTCAAGGAACACCTTTTGTTAATTTAGTCTGACTGGCTACATGTCATTGATATGTCAGTGTAACTTTATTCCTTTTTCCTGTAATGTATTCTGTTACTTTGTGCTGTAATAAACCCTTTTAAAAATAAACTGTCTCATAACATTACGACATGTCTGCATGTCAAACTTCTGCTCAATCAGTCCTGAAGTCTGACTGATGGTCGGGCGCTCCACACAGGAGAAAATGCTGCTCGACACACTCCTTTTATTTTGCACACCTGGTGATTTTTGTTACATGACATACACACAATGTGATTATGTAGTTTGGTTACTATCACCATGGAGACGGTCGTTTTCAAACTACACTGAGTCCGACCTACATTTGTTTGTCTGGGGAGCAGACATCAGCTGTCACCAGAGTGACTGACAGAAGGCCTAAAAACATTTTCCATGTCTGCTCCACAAGTAGAAATGAACATAGTTTGTATTTTTATCGTTAATTATTTTATTCATTGGTTTTATTTACCATCCCACTGTGGTTGGTTACGGCAATCTGCTGTTCAAAAACAGACTGAGAGCTGATCAATCAATTTAGATACAGTTAGTAAGATAGAGCATAATTGCTGCGAGACAACAGATTTAAAGAGCTGTCTGAGCAGTTCATGCTTTACTGAAGGCAGCTGTTTACTGCACGTCAAGCATAACTTGATCCATCTGTCCATCTGTCAGGCTTCACTCTGCCCTCTCCTCTCACCGTGTCCATGAGGATCTTTTTCTGCAGTGTGGCCATCTCCTTTCTCAGCTCCTGTTGCGCCCCCTGCAGGAAAGCATCATGGCTCTTCTCCGTTTCCTCCATGTTCTGGAGGAAATACAAAATGTGATTCAGTCTGACTTCTTTCCTAAATTAAGAATTCAGATGACAAATACATCAACCTCATTTACTCCCTGGAGTTCTGTAACATGATCTGTAACTCAGAAGACATTTTGGATGGATTATTATATCATATACAGTAAAACCTCCAATGTTTCCTGCAGGTGTCATCAGAATGTGAGATAATGTATGAAAACACAGCTCAGACATCGTCACCTTCACAAACTGCTCGTACAGCTCTCTGACCGTCTTCAGCTTCTGGTTCTGTACCACTCTGGCCTGCTGCAGGATCTTCTGCTGCTGTTTAAACAGATTCTACAGACAGAAGAAACACTGAGGATTATTAATCTGGATGTCACTGTACTATAATCTACTCACAAAGGTTAAAGCGATCTGCTTGAGTCTGGCAGTAAGTGATCAGATCCTTCTTCACATCATCAAATGTGATTCAGAAAATTTCAACTGATTTGTTGCCACAGACAGAGAGAATGCGTCCTGCATTTCCTCTGCAGAGGGAGACGATAAACATTGTTTTTACCAATTCAGCAAAGGGCCCGAGGCTGGGACTCTAACACGGGGCCGCTGCAGCGAAACAAAGCAGTGGAATAATTTCTTACCTCCAACGAAAGGGTCACCTGTGTTCACCTGTTTTCCTTTGTATGTTTTCAGAAGGATTACACAAAAATCACTGAACAGATTTCCACAAAACATGGATGGAGGATGTGCCCCATTATAGACAAGCCCCATTAAGTGTGGATCCAGATAAAAGGAGGGATACAGGATTTTTTCTCATTTCCTTTCACATTGTGAGAATGGGCTTTTATCCCTCTTTTATATTTTTACTTAATTTCTCAGGGAATAACACAGAGATCATGATGAAAAAAAGGTGATGATAAATAGAGTTTATTTTGATCACAGCACAGCAGGCATGTGCATACATAGCGTCCAAGGGGTGCTTGAGCCCCTGCCCTTTTTGTGTGTTTTTTTAATGAATAAATACATTCCTTTTTATAACGGCGGTATAAAAACACCACGGTTAACTAACGTAGACATTTCCTTGCAATACTGTGTTTTGTGTGCTGAGCCTATGGAGACAGACAGAGAAGCTGCTGCCTCATCAGAACTGGGGGTTAGGGTTAACAACGCTTTCCTGAGTCTAATTTTTGATTGTTTTTCAACGACTAGGTCTTAAATATGACCTGAGGGGATTTTCTTTTAAAAGCGGCTCCAGATGTCACAGAGTATCAAACCTGTGCGTCTGTTTAATCAATCAAGAAAGGAAGTGAACAAACATTGAGCTTCTCCTCCTGCTCTTCAGCACGCTGGGCTTCAGTCTCCCACTGTTGGAGCGCAGACGACACCTGCTGGGAGTACTGGTGAGTCATCTTCTGCCTGAAGACACACACACACACACACACACACACACACACACACACACACACACACACACACACACACACACACACATTCTGATCTTTAACTTAAGTAAAAGTAATAACGTCACAGGACAGAAACTTCCCGTTACAAGTAAAAGTCCTGCACTTATAATTTTACTTCAGTGAAAGAGAAATAATAGCATCAAAAAGAAAAAGTACTCACTGTCAGATGGTTCATTGAGAATAATCATAATGCTGGATCTGGTTTATTAATGTGTTCATAATGAATGTTGTAGCTGTTGAAGGTGGGGCTCATTTTATCTGTGAAGCTTCTGGAATCTCATCTATTGATCGATTATATTTGGTTTCATTCATGATCTGAATCTGTAAAGTAACTAAAGCTGTTAAATAAATGTAGTTGGCTAAAATAAATTAAGTGGAAATATAAGTCGCAGTAGTAATCAGAAATGTTCAAGAACCTCAAAATTGTACTTTAGTCGCCGTCGTTTTTGTTGTACCGCCACTTTGTTTTGATTGTATCATTTGTTGATTATATGTTTGTCTGTTAAAAGCTGATTTGGGATTTTTTTTTTACAAATCTGGTGAAAGCATGTCAGACAAAGTAAACCAGTTCAAATCTCTTCATCTTCTCTTCATAATGCTTTAATTTTGAGATTTTCTGACTTTTCCAATTAATTTACAATTCATACACTCTGGCGCTGAAGTTCACTTTAGTGTCATGTTGTCTTCTTATCTTTAAACCTGCTGCAGTAACTTCATTTCCTGCAGGTGTCAGGACTTTCATCAAGTTCTCTCAGTGCTGTGGTGTTCGTGAAGTCACAGGAAGAAGAAACTCAAACCTCTGGCTGTGATAGTTTCCCCACAGCTGCTCCAGCTTCTGTTGACTCCCCTTCATGTAGTTTTTTGTCAGAGACTCCAGGCGTTTCTTCTTGGCCTGCATCACCTTGCTGATATCAGCTGGAATTTCAATAAGAGAGCACTGCATATCGAAAGCAATACTGATCCCATTATTGCTTTACAATTTTTACAGGATTTAGCAGATGTTCTGGATCATCAATTCTGTGGTTTGAATCTACAAATACCTGATTTAAGAGTTAGTAAACTTAAATATAAGACCAAACTTTCATTACCAAACATGACTTGATATAATTGCTGTTTTTCAACATTCCAGGGCTGTACAGTTACCCAAAATATAATCTAAATCACAATATGAGTGCAATATCCAAATTGCAAGAGTTTTAGTGAAGTTAAAAATGTGAAGACCTGAACCTCATATTGTTCTCCAGATGAAAGAAAACATTTAAAAGGTTATATTATTGTCATTTAACTATTTTTTTTTCCAGTGAAAATGAAAATCTTGACGTTAAAATGACCATTACAACTAATCCTATCACACTTGTATTACCTGTACATATGTTTGTAATATCTGGTAATGTTAGTATGATGTTAGCACCACAGTGTGCAGCCCATACAGACTGTGCACACCTGCGTGGAGCTGCTTACCTCCGAATTTCTCCAACATGGACTGAACCTCATTTCTGAAAGTGTGGAAAATAGAAACGTTACGTTTACCGGTTAACTAATTTAGTCTATACACTAATGTACATTTCTGCAGCTTCCTGATGTTACCAGCACACACTCAGAACAGCTAATGTTACATGAAGCTCTCATATAGCAGCTCATGTTAAATACCCCACAGCACACGGAGCCGCCTCCTCTTCGAAGGCCGCAGCAGGTCTCTTCTTGGCCAGCTTGTCCACTATCGGAGTTTCATCTTGTGAAAGCGATATTGATCAAAAGTTAATGTCCGTGTCTTAGCTTGACTGTTTACTGTTTGAGTTACAACCAGCTAATGCTATTGCTAACGTTAGTCAGCTCCACTCACCTTCTCGAACATCGTCCTCAGAGCCACTCAGCTCTTTCTTTTCATCCTCTTCAGTAAAATCAAACACTTTTTTATCTGGTTTTTCTTCTGGGTGTTTTTTCTTCACCTGTCTTCTCGCTGTCGCCATTCTTCCAGTCTGGTCTGTCAGTTCAGATTCAGCTGACACCACCTGATGCTACTGTACAACCTGGACTCCACTGATGGCGGCCTGTGATACGGTGGCTATGCTAAATGCTAATATTAGCTTGGCGTTACTTCTGTTCGACAAATATCACGAACAAACGGACATAACTTAATTTCGGTTCTTTTCTGGCATTAAGCGGAGCTCTGCCGTGGCTTCTGGTGTTAGTTCTATTCTGTGACTGACGCTGGACTCGCCTGGTTAAACACGAACTAAACCGAGCTAAGCTAACCACTAGCTTCTCCGAATTTCAACTCTTTTCCCGCCACAACCAGATCGAGGCTGCGGGTTAAAGGACCATGCCGGTGTTTTATCTGTGCCCAGCCTTTACTTCAGGTCCAGTACTAATACCACGCTTTAATTAGGCTTTATTATTGTACTGCGATGAAAATGTTACTTCAGTAAAACGTTTCAAGTACAATTGTAATATTATAATTATAAAACTATAATATAATTATAATTAGTACTCAGACAAAATGATCTGATGAGATGATTATAACTTGTGAATTAAGGTAAAAACAGGATTCTGTTGACTGAAATTACATTTTGGGGCAAACTATTCTTTTGGGATATAATGAAAGTGAATCCTTTTTTTCTTAGATATTGTATGTTTGATTTTCTATGAGCTGTACTGTAAGAAACTGACTTTTACCACGATGATATGATCAGACACAAAGAATGAGGTACATGCTCCCTGCGACATCATTACCTCATTCCAAGTATAACTGAAAACACCACCAGCTCATGTGTAAGTGTCATGTTGCCTTTGTCAACCTGTTCTTTGTGATTTAAGCCTAACTTTCTGACTTTCTGACAGTAATAAAATTAATGTACTTTTTAAAATACATCCATAGAAGGCAGAATAAATGGCATGTGACCAAAAATAAAACACAAGGACTGAAATCTTGGAAAGAGACAGGAGACAGCTATCATTTAAATGCTGACAGTTTTAACACTTAAGTCATACTCATGAATTAGTATTAGTCTCATTTCAGAATATACTAGGAGGTGTTAGAAAAACAATCAGCACATCAACATGTAAAAAAATATATCACACCAAACTGAAATATAAAAAACATTTCACTTTCTTCTTTTACTTCCCATCCATCCTGTTAGTGGATGGAAACAGAGACATTAACAAAGAGCTGTCCATGATGACGCAGGAGAATCTGAAGCTACAGCTTTCAGTTCAGTCAAATATCAAACTTCTCTTCACAAATACAATGTCCATTCTCTTCGTAGTCCTCGCGGGTCACCACGATCTCGTCGTAGTCCGGACTGTGTGCCAGCAGCTTCCCTCCTTCCCAGGAGTAACAGATTGGACTGCAGGGCGAGACAGTAAACACCGTTAATAAAACTATGTTCAGAAGAATGTATCCTGTGATTATTCTGTTTACATACTTTCAGTTACTTTGTGACGGTGGACTCCTCGTGTAACTGCAGTTACAACGAGATAAATCCTGCTTTACTTTGTCTCATCTGTGAACATGAGAGCACTGAAACGCAGCCACAGTGTTTCAGTTGTTTTATGACTGTCAGAGCCCTGAAAGCAGTGAGCAGGAGGAAATCCACGCTTCTCAAAACTGAAAGCTGTTGTTACGTCTCACACGTCTGACAACTGTCATTTACATTTTCAGGCTAAAAAATACACAACAAAAGATAGAAATTAAGTTTGATACAAAGTTCAGTTTCTTAAATCTGTCCAGACTGAACCATCATAAACCAACATGTCCTCTGGTACCAGTCAGCTGATCCTCTTCCTCACACAGGAGAAGAGTCTAGAAGTGATGCTGCAGGCTAACGCTAAGCTAGCTGCATCACCTTTGTAGTGTTTCTTTTGGATGCACAAAAGGAGGCAAAGTTGGGAGAAAAAAATCCCCGATCTTGAATTTGATTATCCTTGACTGATTTAGAATCAAAATCATGACATCCCTACTGTTAAATATGCATTACTGAAAAGAAGACTGAATTGTTCTTAAACTTTATTAAAGCGTCACAACACACATTTATCATCATCTCTGCAACAACAAGACTCATGATGAACAGATGAAAAAAAAACATCCCAATCGATACAGAGACATCATCTTTTATTTTCTACACATTCTTCTTCCTTGCCAAAGCCTTGTGCCTACATTGCCCACAATGCAACTCTTTCTCTGACAGCTGTGTGGGAGATTGTGGTGGGTTACACTCGTAGCAGCAAATGTAGCTAAACATAGGACTAGGAGCACTATTCAAACTTACTTTGCAGGTTGCAGGACCGACACAGGGAGGTGGGCGGGGGCGAGTGAGCGCAGCTCAGCCTCCAGTCGCTCTCTGAAGCCTGGAAACAAAGTGTTTCCTCCAGTCAGGACGATGTTCTGGTAGAAATGTGGCTGCATGTCTGATGGCAGAAAACACTGTCAGCAGCTTTTAACACATACAAACATACTGTGCTAATGGTTGTATATTTGCTGTTAAACATGACGTCTAAAACAGAAAACCGTCTGTGCTGTGACCTTCTGGCAGGGACTGGATAGAGTCCACGATGGCCTCCGGGATGCCCATCTCCTGGATGCCGATGTCTGCCGGGTGGAAGAGCATCTCAGGAACAGCAAAGCGCTCATTTGCCAACCTCAAGATCTGCTCTCCTGTCTTGTACTTTCCACTGAAGACCATCTCCTCTCGTGGCTGGAGGACAGAAAGACCAAAGAGAAGGAAGGATGAACAGCAGCCACGCGCACAAAATAAGACACGTGCCAGGATGATCAGACTTGACATGACACTCTGTATTAACAACTCACAATGACAAATATTGGAGAATGTTTTCTCACCTTGCAGAAGCCTTTTTTGATGGAGCTAAAATCTGGAAGAACATAATCCCTCATCACAGAGTTTTCCTCCCCTTTCATCCTGAGAGAGCACAGAGCACATTTAACATCCTGTAACCTCCTGATACAACGCTGCAGACAGACCTGCAGTATGATGATGTTCTGAGAGCAGAGAAAGTACTTCTTCGTGACCTCTGGTTGGGTCTTGCATATTTGAAGATGACACACTGTGACTCTCAGAAAAGAAGAAGATTTCACATAATGGTTAAACTATTCCTTTAATAAACTAGAGTTCCAGCAACTCCATGTGGTTATGTGCATGTGTGTTCATTGAGTATGATGTTATCAGTATTTTCCAATCCCTGTTTGTCTCAGATTCCAGTACAGAATGACACATTATTTTTCAAAGCCGGTCACTTAGTCAGGCCAGATTTCTCATTATTACCTAGATGTAAACAGAAAACAGCCTGCAGGAGAACAGTTGAAAGGATTTACAATGACAGGATCATCTGACCGTTTGTAACAGCACACTAAACTGTTCAGTCTGTGTTTGCTGTGCTGTGGCTCAGCTTACTGTGCGATCTCCATGTCCTCGTAAAACTGTAAGGAGACGTAGCAGACGTCCTCTTTCACTTGGTTGATAACATGAGTTTCATCCATGACATGTAGTTGGCTGGAAGGAAGGAAGAGAGATGAATTTATGTAATTTGATCTTAGTCATCCAAATCACTGTGTTCATGTTCAGATATCCTCTCTAGAAGTGGAAATGAAATGATCTGACCTCTGGAAAGAAACACTTTTCTGCCACCTGAGATAAAGAGAGTCAAACCAGACTGAGTGGAGTGAATTTACCGATATGAAATGATCTCCTTCAGGTGATTGGTCAGTAGCTTCCCTCCTACGTTGATCCTGGAAGGCAAGATTAACCCATTGGTCATTAGCATTCTGTAGTTGTTACTGTTAGTGAGAGTGTTGCAGGTTCAAGATGTTGTTGCGGTCCTCTGACCTGCGGATGCCTTCCTTCATTTTCCTGCTGCGACAGTAGGGGGCGATGTGTGTGAAGGAGAATCCGCTGTCGACCACCAAAGAGCAGAGCTCCGAGGGTTTAGTGTGGAAGTAGTGATGAGCGCTGAGAGAGCCGGCTGGAGAACACAGAATACAGCAGAGATTTAACACATATCTGACAAGCAGATGGGCAAAGAAAGTGACTTTCAGAAAAGAGTCAGATAAAGAGGTGAAGTAATTTATTACTGAAATGCAACAACTCAATCACTTCTTCATTCACAGCACTCTGTTGTCAGGTCCCATGACCACAGTAACCCGACACAGCATCGCCACACGTGAGGAGAAGCAGGGAGGAGACGGTCAACAGCGAGGAGAATCCCAGAGGCGAGGGCGGCATGATGTTGTGCTCATAATGAAAAAGCGGCACGTTCTAGTGTGTGGAACTTTGTCCTGGTTAAAACCTGACAGTGGTGTACAAGGAGAAAAGACCTGCAAGCCGCACCTGAAGTTAACACCACAAATATCAAGAACCACCTCAAACTTCACCATAAAATCTAATATGAGTTAGCAATGAAGGACAAGAGGAGGAGCAGGAAGTAGTGTCTCGCTCTGTGTTTGTGGAGCATTGACTCACCGTTGATCCTGAGAGCTGACTGGAACTGATACTCCTCAAACAGGATCTCATTCATGGACTCCTGAATGGAGGAGAAGTTAAAGTACGGCTCGGTGATGACGACACTGGTGTCTGCAAAATCCACCTGGACCCAGAACAGCAGAGGAGGTGATGAGATCAGATGAGATTAGTAGACAATGAGATTTAACACTGTGGTTAAGAGAGGACATGAAGAACAAAAAATCAAGCAAACTCTAAACCTTAAACATTTCCTTTCCAAACAGATGATCCCACACTTTCCTCTGCACGTCCCAGTTGACCAGATATCCCTGTGGAGAAAGTGCCAGAGACAAAAATGAGAAGGAACCAGTAAGTAGAAACCAGTCATTGTACAGCAGCAGCCTCTTCGTGAGGTGAAACTCTCTCACCTTCTGGAAAGGAAGGATGTAAAAAAGGCCTGAAGGATCTTTGATCTCATCGAGCTGATTGGCTGTGAAGGTTTTTAATCTAGATGTCTTGGAGCGAAACTGGCAGTTTGGGATGACGCTGCGACAGAAAGAGAGAAGGAAGATGAGACGAGAACACCTGAAATAAATGCACACTGGGTGGGTTTGCTCTGATCTTCTCTGCAGAGCTGCAATTAATCAACTTTTGTCATAGATGATTATTTAATGAGTATTTTTTTTTAAGAAAAAAAAAAGGTCAAAAACTCTCTGATTTCCGTGTGTGAGCGTGTTCTGGTGTCTTTCCTCCTCTATGACCTTTGAGTTGTGGACAAAAAACAACAACAAAAAAAACTTTAATGACGTCATCGTGGGTCTTTTTCAAGCTTCATATTCGGTTCTAACTGATGTTCTGCATCATCCGTTTGTCCATTTCAGTCCGACCCGCTCTGACCCGGTCTGCACGGAGTCGTTCGGACGAGAGACCGGACCGTGTGTCGGCGGATGTGTTGATGACTGAGTGCTGCAGGTCGACGTGTTTAAGACCGATTAGCTGCACAGACTCTTTATTATTAGCAGTCGCGTTAGCTGTCTTGCTAACATCGTACCTGACTTTCTCCTGACTGTATCCTATTTTCGCCGTGTAGGCTCCATTGTCCAGAACTAACGTCGCCATTTTTGAACTGGTACCGGCCACGAAAAGTAGACTTGTCAAATGTCTTCCACAGTTGTTGATACAGAACACATAACTACACCGAACACACACGGAGAACACACAGGTCCGCCATTAAAACCTGATGTTGGAGTCCCGCCTTCCAGCCAATCGTGTTCCTCTTCTCTTCTGTTTTCGGCGGACTTGACAATCTGTGAAGACCAATCATATCTTTCTGCTCCTTTTCTCTATGTTCATTGGTAGTTGGTACAGCCAATCGCATACGACAATTAGGGTCCTTCTAGAAAAACGTTCGGGTGGAAACAAGTGCAGTTTATTTCATTTGAATGAATGAAATGAATGAAATATGTAGGAAGAAAGAAATGAGACAACACGGGCTTGATTTTATCACCACCAATACAAATATCAGATAAAAAATAATTAATTACATAAAAAAATGTAAACACATGAACGTGACAAAAATGTATTCAAACACCACCACTATTATTGTGGTGCAAAATTAAATACATATCATCATTCTGATCGTAGCAGTTGAAACCAGTGGAGTAAAGAAAAATCACTGATTTCTTTGAAAAAAAAATCAGTTGGGCTGCAATTAATTATTTTCATTGGTACCAATAATTCTGCAGAATATTTTCTTTATTAATTGAGTAATTATTTTATCCTAGGAAAAAGAGAAGAGAAGTGAAAATGGCTCAATACATTTTTTTAATGACCCTGGGCATGTTTAAAAGTCACTGTGGTGAAGTTTAGATCCTTTTATTGAGAAACAATTGCTGCTGGTCCAGTTTTAGCCGGTGTTAGCTCACCTCAGGTGAAAGGTGGCATTGAGTCGATGGGTTAATGACCTGGAAGCTATTGAAATATCGTATATATAAAATATAAAGAAAGGACAAAAAGTCAAAAAACAAAGAGGTGTGTCTCATTCAACCAGTACAAGAAGACATTTAGTCTGTTAGAGGCTCAGCAGTGCATTCAGCTGCTGTTTGTGGCCTAATGAAGGCTGAAAATATTGTGTCTGTGCTCACATTGTGTTTATTCACATCTTGAGCAATGAGAGAGTCCCAGCAGGAACTCGTCTGTTTGTTCAGTTAAGAGTCCGGATGTGTTGTTGTCACAGTTGCAGATCAGTTACCACATACAGACGTTTAGCTCGTTAATGTTGCAGCTGGTGAGCAGGGAGCTCATTCATATGATTTAATAGTTTGCTATGTATCTTATGAATTTCCTCCTGAATCATTAAACTCTGGTTAATATAATAACCTCATATTTTTTCTTTTCTTTTCTTAATCTGAATCTGCAAAGTTATCAAATATATACAGTGGTATAAAAAGCACAAGATTTACCCTGCAGTAAGCAGTCTGGACTGTGAACTGAGTGGTTTTGTGAGAAGAAAGAGGTCAATACTTGCTAGCTAGCATGCTCACTTCAGTGCAACACGTAAACGTCTTTGACAGAATGTTAAAAACCATTTATTCGGTCGGTTGATAATTTTAGCTAATTTAAGTATTTTATATATTGCATCTTTAAACTCTATGAGCTCTGTGGTTGATTTCTCATGATCACTTTGTTATCAGTTATTGATGAGGTCTTTCTCCTCAGTCGACTCTTTGGACAGTTATAAAAAGAAATTCTTGGAGGTTTGATGACACAATGACAGACACTGAAATCAGTACTGAGCCCGACAAGGCGACACTATTAAACGACACTATTAAACTTGTATAAAATAATAATCATTTAATGAGACATGTGTGACTTTAAGAGCAGACAAAGAATGGCTGAATGCACCTTTAACAGACAGGACGAGCAGCAGGAGTCCGTGGAGGACGCTCAAAGAACTGGGTCTCGCTGCATGCAGCTTCATGAAGATGTATGTTGTTTCACATCATTTTTTTTTTTACATCATCTTCTCTCTACAGTAACAAACCTTCACCTGAGGAAAAGCAGCACCAGGCTTTGGATCACACCCTCCCGTCTATAAAGCTCGTTTAGAAAAGCTTAATTATTCCTCGAGGATGACACAGAAGATCAGTTCATGTATTTGGGGATGCATCCTTTCAGTTCTAGGAGCTCGGGCCAGTTCTCGTATTTATTCAGATTGTGGTCGTTCTTCAGGTGCTGGAACAAACACAGAGTTCTCTATTATTGATTCTGCTCCATTATTCTTTATTATTGAACGCAGTTCATGTGGAACATCTGCTGAATTTACAAGAAGGTCCAAATAATGCAGAATGAGTCAGAGACAGAGTTTCACAGAGTTTATAAAGTGTCTCCATCTCAACAACTCACTAAACTGACACATTTGTTAAGGGAGTCTGGGGACTTTCTCCACGGGGACAAAGAAGTCGCCTATATTGTTCCTGTTTAGTGTCTTTGTAACATGTGACATGTTTAGATCAATTCATGTGTGTTGTGTGTCTGTGAGCTTGTTGTGGTTGTTACCTTCTCAAAGTCGCTCTTCACTGTCGCTCCTTTCCCACCAACAAACAACCAGTTATCTCTGAAGCCCAGTGAGTGGACAGCAGAACTTCCCAGGTCAGCCATCAGCTGCTTCGCTTCGTCATTTAAGCTGTTAACACACAAAGAAAAACATCTTTCAGTTTTACTGATTCAAATATAACTTAGAGCTTTGAATGAGCTTTGTTGGCACATGTCCTCCACTGATCCTCCCTGAGACTCTGAATAAAAGCAAACTGTGTGTTTGGTTCAGGAAATCAGAACCATGATCACATTTCTGTGGTCACAAAAGGAAAAACATTTACTGTGATGACGGCTCGTCCCAGGATGCGATCAGCACAATAGAGCCTTGCTCGATGCTCTTCAGAAATTCAATGAGAGGCTCCACTTCTGCAATATAAACAAGCCGTCATTTAAATCATCCAACAACACTTTTCGTGTCGTTAGATTACCAGTAACATCCGTATACGTACCGTTGTTGTACATGTTAAAGTGACCGGTCTTTGTGATGTTTCCTGTTTCACCTGTTAGAACAGAGATGTTACCATGAGGGACAATGATCGAAGGACAAACTGAGCTGACAAGAGGTTTAAATGAACTCACCGTTCATTATGACAATGTTTAATCCCTCTCCAGCATTGTTCAGCATCATCCCAAGAACCCTGAAGACAGTTTGATCTACTGTGAATACCAGAAGGCATCAACAGGACATGAGGAGGCAGAGACACCCAACAAGAGCTGGAGGACAGAGACCAGAAAACCAGAGGAGCAGAAGACCAAAGGAACAAAGGACCAGAGGACCAGGATTGTGGAATTCATCTTCAATATGAGCCTGAAGCTGGGAAAAGTGCCAATGCTGTGGAAAACCTCCTGCGTGGTCCCAGAACCAACGATTCCTCACCGAAAAGACTTTAACAGCTACAGACCAGCTGCTCTCACTTCACACCTGATAAAGACCCTGGAGCGGCTGGAAGGAGAGGTATCACTGGTCCAGGTGTGTGAAGGAGAGGTATCACTGGTCCAGGTGTGTGAAGGAGAGGTATCACTGGTCCAGGTGTGTGAAGGAGAGGTACCACAGGTCCAGGTGTGTGAAGGAGAGGTATCACTGGTCCAGGTGTGTGAAGGAGAGGTATCACTGGTCCAGGTGTGTGAAGGAGAGGTACCACAGGTCCAGGTGTGTGAAGGAGAGGTATCACAGGTCCAGGTGTGTGAAGGAGAGGTATCACTGGTCCAGGTGTGTGAAGGAGAGGTACCACAGGTCCAGGTGTGTGAAGGAGAGGTACCACAGGTCCAGGTGTGTGAAGGAGAGGTACCACAGGTCCAGGTGTGTGAAGGAGAGGTACCACAGGTCCAGGTGTGTGAAGGAGAGGTATCACTGGTCCTTTCTGCTGCTGTCAGCATAAACCCAGCACTGCTCCCAGTAGCTTACATAACTCATTTCGCATTTTTTAACATTTTTTATATCTGGTCAATTTTTTATAAATACCTGTATTTAATATTATTTGTAAATAACAATTCACTACCAGACTGTTGATAAATCATGTTGATGTTAATTTTGTACAATATTATGTTCATATGTATTTAGGAGTTCTATTGTATTTCTTACTTTTTTCATGTTGTTTATTTTTTACTATTGTTGTAGTTTTTTGTAATATTGCTGTCCTCAGGCTGCTGTGGCATACAAAGTTCTGCATTTATGGAACAATAAAGGAATACTGGTTCTGAGTCTGATTCTGAGACACACAGGAAAGTAACACAGTAACACAGACAAGAGGACCAGAGGATATGAGGACTGCCATTTGGATGTGCATGGTGAGATAAAAGCAGAAAGTGGAAGAAGAAGTTTCAACAGAAACACCTACATTTTGTTTTGGATGCAAATCTTTGGCCCTATGACGTTTGCAGCTCCGCTCTTCATGTAGAAGCTGAAGTGATCATCTGGACAGTGTGTGTTCATGAAACAGCCTCCATCTGACGAGGACAGGCACAAAAGAATGATTGATCCCCCATCAGATCAGCTTCAATCGCTCGTTTCAATCGGGTCGATCACTAACCTGTGTCTTTGGGGAGCTTCTCGGAGGTCCGACTGGACTCGTCCACGTCAACATCTACATACAAAGCCCGTCGCCACTCACCTGGAGCACAAGTTATAGAAACACAAAGCCGTTAAATTCAGGATATCTACAACTTCTGAAGTGTTGTGTTTAGTGATGTGGTGTTTTGACCTTCAGGGCCACCAAACACAACATTTCCACATACAGAGTCTTTAAAGGAGCAGTGTGCAATTAAAGGCTGAAGTATTAAATGTTTCTGTACTTATGAATGGGTTGTTGTACTGCTGCAGGATGAGCATGGATACCACGACCACGGGCACCAGCACCATCAAGATCTTCAAAAGGCCTGCAGGAGACGACAGAGACGAGTCATCAGAGAACGATCTCCGCTGAAGTCGTCACCAGTTACACCAGACAGACCAGATCTCAAACGAGAGACATCAGTCGTCTGTCAAACCCGCCTCCTCTAGAAACTTTAAATGATCTGACACTTGAACAACAGACGATGAAGCCGCCAATCGGGAAAAGCAGCATGTCTGAAGCGTCTCAGTGAGCCTTTCTGTGTTACGTGAAGCTCTTTGCTGATAAAAAAATACCATCACTGCAACAAATCTGAGGAGGTGCAGAACTTCCACCTGATCCCAAAGTGTCCAGGTCACACTTCAGTTAAAGGGATATTCCAGTGTAAGTTTAATCCATGGTCTAAAACACAGTGACACCGAGTAAGACCCCCCCTGAGAGATCAAGTTTGCAGACAGCTAGCTTGCACAGTTTTAGCAACCTCAGAAATGGCCTCACAATAACAATACACTGCAGTATCGCCTCCAACAAGAAACCGCCATCAAAAAGCCACAAATAATGCTCAGAATGGCACCAAACAACAGTACAAATAGAGTCTCAGCACAGAGTTCGAGGCATCGAGCAGCAGTTAGCTTAGGTGGATTTCTATTGTAAAGAGAACACAAGTCACCGCTCTCCTGCGGCAGCTTCCTGTTGTGGGGAAGTCCTGACGAGTCGATTACCGAGTGCAGTAGAGTTCCATCTTAGAGGCGTATACTGCAGTATTTTGTGATAGTGCGGTCTTTTCTGAAGTTGATAAAACTACGTAAGCTAGTGGTCTGCTAACTTGATTTCTCAAGGGGTCCAAAGTGACTTACAGTAATTCACATTAGTGTATCTTGCCTGAGGACACTTCAACATGCAAACCAGGGGAATTGAACCAGTTACCTTCTGATAACAAGGTGCTGGCTCTACCCCTGAACCATGTTTGGTGCTCAAATAGATCATCTTCCTTTATTTCGTCTGACTTTCATTCCTGTCTGAGTTTGGGATGTTAACTTTTGCTTTTATCGTTCTCTTCTGAACACACAAGTGAACAGCTGACCGGCTCTCTGAGCCACCTTGAGTAAATAAAGGTTGACTTAGTGATAAGAAGAATTCATATCAGTTGAAACAATCCCATAAATATATACATATAATACTGTGAGTACATTTTATTAGTTTTTACTCCTCCTGAACTAAAGATTGTAACGATTCTTCGACTGCTGCCAGGTTTTAAACCAAACTGTCACAATATTATTAGATATTAAAACAACACATGAAGGTTACTGAAGTATTAAAATGTAAACACACACAAACACAGTTTTGAGTGTAAACTTACTTCTGAACTTTTGTCTCGGCATTTTTCTTCTTCCTGTTAAAAACAAGACAACAACAGGACAGATGAACAGATCGTACACAGTTATGATGTCACATCAAAGCCTCTGATGTCAGTTTGAGTCTTCTCTGAACCTTGAACAGGTGTTTGTGTCCTGGAACAGGTGCAGCAACACGAGCACATAGTCACTGCGTGCCTCCAGAGCCTCGTCCCACTCGTCAGTCCTCATTCTCCTTGACTTATCTTCTGTGTTTGACACAGTCAACCATCAAATCCTTCTCTCCACTCTGACTGAACTTGGCATTGCTGACTCTGCTCTAACCTGGTTCACATCATACAGTACAAATGGAATGGCTCCTTGTCCAAACTCTGCTTTCTGGAAACTGGTGTCCCTCAATGCTCAGTATCAGGACCGGTTCTGTTTTCACTGTACACTAGATCACTGGGCTCTGCAGTCACATCTCATGGATTCTCTGACCACTGTTCCTCTCTGTCCCCTCATCCTCCTCCAACAGCCACGTTGTGACGCTCATCTCTGAATGTCTGCGTCATCTCTGCTTGGACAGCTGCTCATCACCTCAAACTCAACCTGAGTAAACCTGAACTTGTCTTCATCCCGGGACAGACTGTCCTCACATGGACCTGTCAGTCACTGTCCAGGACGTCATCCTATCGCCTTCATCGACGGCGAGGAACCTGGGCATAATCCTCGATGACGGATGGTCCTGGTGTCACTGCTGTGGCCTGATCCTACACATTTGCCCTCTACAACATCTTCAGGATCTGGTCTTTCCCTAGAAAAGACGCAACTCCTGGTCCAAGCACTGGTCATCTCCCGCCTGGACTACTGCAACGCCCTCTTGGCACAACTCCCATCCTCTGAGACTAAACCATTGCAGCGTATCCAGAACGCTGCAGCGCGCCTGGTTTACAATCCACCCAAATACTCTCATGCGACCGCCCTCCTCCTTGACCTTCACTGGCTTTCTGTTGAGGCCCGGATCCAACTCCAGACACTGGTGCTGGGATTCAAGGCTGTCAACAGAACTGCACCCATCTACCTCCAAACACTGCACTTAAGCATTTAAAGTATAGGCAAAACTGCCTGTGACACTTGAGTAAATGTTCTCCTGGTCTGCATTCCAGAACATCACGAGTTCACCTGTGCAGGTATAAATCACAGCTGGTAGAAATACTCACAGACAGAAGACAGAGCTGTTGGAGAAATCTCACTGAATCACAGAAGTAGATAAAACAGAGTTGCACTGACCCACTCGGACTGTGAACATGTCTCTGATGTCCGGCTCCACTGACTCTGACTCCCGGGAGGCGTTCAGGTACTGGAGCTGCCAGGACAAACCGGTTGATCCTGTTCCGCCTCTCTGAGCAGAGATAACCTGGTTCCAGTCAACAGTTGCACCCAAGGAACCAGAGAGTAATAACTCATGCACTGATAACATTATGAAGGCAATAAAGGGCCATTTACAGATATGTAGTTTGATCTGCAGATACACTCTGACACACTGAGTCTATGCACAGTGTGAGAAAAGGTGTTAGGTTTGAGGTTATATTTTAGGATCCAAATGCAGAGGCACAGACAAGAAGTAGTGAGGTGGATATTTATGTAAACGGTGCTGGAGCATGATGTGGACGAGGTGACGAGGGCTGCAGGCAGGCAGGCAGGCAGGCAGGGAAAAGGGGTTGAGTGGAGCTGGCTTGGAGGAACTCAGGTGAGAAGATGAACAGAAAGCAGAGCAAAACGGCGCTGAAGACTTCTGTACGAGGCAACAAAGAGAAGGGAATGGGGGCAAAGGCTAAAACACAGAAAACATGAAATAGCAGCATCGTGAAGTCTCCGTATTGGATGCAATGATTTAGACCTGAAGTGGTGAAGAGACCAGGTAGATAAAGCCAGTGGGTGATGAGTTGATCCTCCTCACCTGCTGCTGCTGCTGCCCACAGACACACACAGGGAAGGAGCAGGTGAGGGAGAAAGGAAAGGGGAGAGGCAGAACACAGAGAACAGAAACAACCAGGCTGCCACAGCAGCAACATGACAGTAACCCCCACCCCTCAAGGGGCAGCTTCCAGATGCCCCAAAGACCAGACACCACCAACACAAAGAAAAACAGGGACCAAACGAAGCCAAGACGGTGGAGGGAGGTCTTGAGGAGGGTTAAAGTCAGTTCAGGGGGAGGCCAGGATTTCACAGTAAGGGACAGTGGCTGATCAGAATGCCTGCAGCGACGGCAGAAACCCTCTGTGGGTCGTAGCGAAGGCTGAGACCCTCGGGAGGACGAGCTGGAGGAGGGGAAACACTTGTGGACATCAGCCAGACCACCGATGGGGGGAACACTGGCAGCTGTTGGCCTGGGAGCCGACCGAGAGACACTGGAAGTTTATCCTGCCAGCAAGAGATAAAGCCAAGAGAGACCATCACCACCGGTGGAGATCAGTTGAGCAAGCAGAGAGGAGTAATTACACTTGAGCAAATCTGAAAAGTTCCTGATTACACAGTTGATTAAATATTTAAAATGACTCAGAAATGTCTTAAATTGTTAGTTTGAGAGGGGGTAGACTGTAGCTATAGTGTCAATGGACATAAGCTCACCTTTCTCAACCTGAAATTTGCCCAAAATGGCCAGCACAAGGGGAATAGATCATATCTGGGTTGGAGACAAACAACAAGAGGCCATCAGTGTACAAGGCCAGTTTGTGCTCAGCACCTCCCTTTAAATAACCAACATCTAACTAGACATGAGGCGCCAAAGATTCAATGGCGATGGTGAGCAGTAACAGAGAAAGTGAGCAGACTAATAATTATCAGAATAATCATTGTTTGTGTGGACACAGGCTGGTGGGGATGTGTCAACGAGCTTAATCCAAGAAATGAATTTGTTGCCAAATCCAAAATGTCTCCTGGAACAGATAGGGCCATTCTACGTGGTCAAATGCCTTCTCAGCATCCGTTAAAATGACCAGTTCTGGAGTGTCTGAGGGTGAGGGTGAATATAATATATCAAATAACAGTCTGACACTGTGAAAAGAGTGTCTCTCTTTAATAAACTCTGTTTGGTCAGTGAAAATAATGGTTGCCAGAACAGATTATAAACATCTTGCCAACGTCTTAGTTAATAGCTTGACATCTGCAGACAGCAGAGAGATTGAATTGCTACAGTAAAGGGATCTTTTTCCTTTTCATTATAAGAGAAATAATGGCCTGTCGTAATGTGCCGGGGAGAAGGCCAGATTGTAGTGATTCACTGAACATATATAATAGCAGTGGAAATAATTTATCAGCAAGTGTTTTCAAAAAATACCATCAGGTCCTGAGCATTTCCCACTCTGCATCGACATTAAAGCAGTGTTCATCCAAGCCAGAGGATGTTTCAGCTGGGTCGACATTCGTGGAGATGACGAGGTCTGTTCGACTGCTGATTGTGTGAACAATGTTGGGTTCAACAATAGTGAATTAAAGAATCAGAATCAGAATCATAATTCCTTTATTAATCCCTGAAATGTGTGTGTGGCAGCCAAAACGCAGTTCGATATAACAATAAACAACAATAATAGAAAACAACATGATACAAAGGTTAGAAATAGAAATAGACTTGTACATACATTAAGTGTACAAATATAAACAGTGTAGCACCAGCGGGACTGCAACAGGAATCTGCCAGGAAGGTGTATGTCAACTATGATATTACTATGACTATGGTTATGAGCGTGGGCTGTCAGAGGACAGTAATTTGCTGTTAAATCAAAAGAAGAAGGTGCCATGGACAGGAGAAAAGAAAGAGAACTGCTTTGTACAAGGGTTGAAAAATAGGCACACACCTGAGACTGCGTATTGCTCCACGAACAGCTGAATGACTTTGATGACTTATGTTGGTCCTCGCATTACACGAGGCATATGAATATATATATGAATATATGCATATGAATGAAGAGAAAAGTGGACACAGAGTGCAGAGTTTTCCACGAAAAATGGTCCTTTTGATATTTATTCATGTACACAGCAAGTTTCAGTGCTGAAAGAATACAACATTTGACTCGACCATGAGACTGATCAAGCCAAAAAATATAACAGCTTGCAAGGACAACTGAGAAGAGAGAAGATAAATGAAGTGTTGGATCGGTGGTGCAGCAGTGAAGGCCAGCTAGCTCATTGCTAGCGAAACAGCAACATCATCAAAGCCGTATTGTGAGGGCGAGTTCATGACAACATGCATGCTGAAGGCAGCAGAGGTCGTGTCCCCTGAGAAGCAACAGGCATCAGTCTGATGAGAAACACTGTGCAGATTTGGATCTTTCAGCGGATTTGGACAGTTAACTGAAGCACAAAGTCAAGTCGTTTGTTGTGTTTTTGGTTGCAACTGATGAGCGCGCAGACATTACGGATGTCGGCCAACTGGCCATATTCATTCATGGCGTTGATGAGAGTTTGACTGTCACTGAGGATCTATGGTCTATTTATGGTGGATATTACAGAGCACTTGAATAATCTGAACAAAATGCTGCAAGGCTACAAAAAAGTTGTCACACAGTATTATGACAGCATACACGCGTTCAAGTTGAAGCTCACTTTATGGAAGACACAACTTTCAGGTGGTGAGCCTGCTCATTTTCCCCGTCTGCAGCACGGGCGTGCACCCAGAGCTAATACTGACATGACTCGGTACAAAGATAAGATCCCGGGATTACTGCGAGAGTTCAAACAACAGTTTCAGATTTTTTGTGAACCTGAGACAGATTTCACAACTTTTTGCTCGCAATTCACAGTCAGCGCCTCTGATCTGCCAGTCAACATCCAACTTGAAATAATGGACTGACAGTGTGATTCAGATTTGGCTTGAACACATTTTATTAGTTTCTCCTGCCAGGTTACCCCAAACGGACGGCTCTTGCTGTGAGAGTTTTGTCCATGTTGCAGACTACCTCTCTTTGTGAACAAGTTTGTAATGAGCATCAATGAAACAAAGCTGCACTAAAGGGTCACACACAAGCACTTAAATGACATCCTGAAACTGGCTGCTACTCAGGATATAACGCCTGATACTGATGTGGGCAAAATGACGCCAAGTTTCAGGAGCAAATCAAACAGTGAGTAACACTGCCTAATGTAAAATGTTGCTCCAGACACTTTTGCACCCTTAAGAGTGAAAATGAATTCTTCCTGAGAAAATATACTCTGAACATTGTGCGATATCATGTCAGTCAGCAGCAAAGAGTTTGGTTCAGTGGAACCCTGATGTTCACGCACTGTCACAATTTATACAGTATGTTTTTTTTTTCATGTTTTTATTGTATAAACTATATACATGTACAAGGCAGTGGGATAACTCAACCTTCTTTAATAGTTCCCACCCATTTCAGTTTGTATGGTGTGTCAGTTCAGGTGGTCAGGATTACTACACAGATGTGGATATGAGATTTAAATTTCAAATAATTTCCAGATCTTGACAAGTTGTTTGATCTTAAATCGTAAAATACTATATTGTTCAATACATTGTTCAGTAGATGCACTGTGGCCTGTAATTTCTAATTCATGTGAGTAAATGATAAACTGAGGTGTTATATTGTTGAAATTGCACAAATTTTTCTAAAAACCTTCACTGTCCTGCAAACGGGGAAATGTATTTGCCACAGAAGCCAAATGTCAGAACTATTACGAAATAAATAATAGTAAAAAATAAATAATATAATAAAAAGGTAAGAAACAGAATAATCTTTTATATACTTACAAACATAATATTGTTCAATATGAACAATAGCATGTGATGTAAGCCAGTGAGAGGGAAAATGCATTTTTGAAAAAAAAGGTCATTATCCCAGTTTGGACCATTCACATTCACCAGAGTCAGATTGTTTCCACAGATCTAATAAAAGGACCTCAGACACTGAGAGCGAGGAGGTAAGGGTGAGTCGGCACAGACAGCAGAGTTATCAAATATATGTCATCGATTAAAAAGTTCAAGAGTAGAAGAGGAAAGTAAATACTTGAGTATTATTTATTGTGTCATATATTTTAAGGTGCAACATGTAAGAATTGAAAACATGAGACATGTGTGACTTTAGGAGCAGACAAAGAACGGCTGAATGCACCTTTAACAGCCAGGACGAGCAGCAGGAGTCCGTAGAGGAACTGGGTCTCGCTGCTCGCAGCATCATGAAGACGTATATTCTTCTATATTCATCATCTGTACAGATTGATTTGATTGTTTCCCAACACCTAAACGTCCCTGAGCTCTTCTGTAGTGACGGTAGATGATCCACAGCAGTCCTGATGGATGCAACTCGTCCTCCAGACCCCCTCAAAATGTTCAAAACCAACAAAAATACAAATATTCCTGTGAAACGTTCATGTCTGTTCCCCTTCTCTCTACAGTAACAAAGTCTAACAGAGTCTCCCCTTCCTACAGTTCTCAGATCAGCTTCTCCCAACTCAACTCCTCTGAACAAGTCGTCTGTCTTCTGCTTGATGTTCCTGCAGCTTGTTTAGAAAAGCTTAAATATTCCTCGAGGCCGACACAGAAGACCAGTTCATGTATCTGGGGATGCATCCTTTCAGTTCCAGCTGCTCGGGCCAGTTGTCGGTTTCATTCAGTTTGTTGTCGTTCTTCAGGTGCTGGAACAAACACACAGAGTCAGTCCCGATTCTGATTCCACCCAAACTGCATCAACAGAAACCACATGTGACCCTGTAGGTCTGCAACGACTCATCAATTAATCCGCTAATCGACTGACAATCTTAATCTTAATCTCTTAGAACCCGATCAGAGCTGATCCGATCATATAGTGATCAGCTCTCAGTCCGTCAGCTCACAGCTACAATAACCTGTGTCTGAGTCACCACCTGTGATGTGATGTCACTTCCTGCTCTCACTAAACTGACACATTTGTTAAGGGAGTCTGGGGACTTTCTCCACGGGGACAAAGAAGTCGCCTATATTGTTCCTGTTTAGTGTCTTTGTAACATGTGACATGTTTAGATCAATTCATGTGTGTTGTGTGTCTGTGAGCTTGTTGTGGTTGTTACCTTCTCAAAGTCGCTCTTCACTGTCGCTCCTTTCCCACCAACAAACAACCAGTTATCTCTGAAGCCCAGTGAGTGGACAGCAGAACTTCCCAGGTCAGCCATCAGCTGCTTCGCTTCGTCATTTAAGCTGTTAACACACAAAGAAAAACATCTTTCAGTTTTACTGATTCAAATATAACTTAGAACTTTGAATGAGCTTTGTTGGCACATGTCCTCCACTGATCCTCCCTGAGACTCTGAATAAAAGCAAACTGTGTGTTTGGTTCAGGAAATCAGAACCATGATCACATTTCTGTGGTCACAAAAGGAAAAACATTTACTGTGATGACGGCTCGTCCCAGGATGCGATCAGCACAATAGAGCCTTGCTCGATGCTCTTCAGAAATTCAATGAGAGGCTCCACTTCTGCAATATAAACAAGCCGTCATTTAAATCATCCAACAACACTTTTCGTGTAGTTAGATTACCAGTAACATCCGTATACGTACCGTTGTTGTACATGTTAAAGTGACCGGTCTTTGTGATGTTTCCTGTTTCACCTGCTAGAACAGAGATGTTACCATGAGGGACAATGATCGAAGGACAAACTGAGCTGACAAGAGGTTTAAATGAACTCACCGTTCATTATGACAATGTTTAATCCCTCTCCAGCATTGTTCAGCATCATCCCAAGAACCCTGAAGACAGTTTGATCTACTGTGAATACCAGAAGGCATCAACAGGACATGAGGAGGCAGAGACACCCAACAAGAGCTGGAGGACAGAGACCAGAAAACCAGAGGAGCAGAAGACAGAACAGAAACACCTACACTTTGTTTTGGATGCAGATCTTTGGTCCCATGACATTCTCGGCTCCGCTCTTCATGTAGAAGCTGAAGTGATCATCTGGACAGTGTGTGTCCATGAAACAGCCTCCATCTGACGAGGACAGGCACAAAAGAATGATTGATCCCCCATCAGATCAGCTTCAATCGCTCGTTTCAATCGGGTCGATCACTAACCTGTGTCTTTGGGGAGCTTCTCGGAGGTCCGACTGGACTCGTCCACGTCAACATCTACATACAAAGCCCGTCGCCACTCACCTGGAGCACAAGTTATAGAAACACAAAGCCGTTAAATTCAGGATATGTACAACTTCTGAAGTGTTGTGTTTAGTGATGTGGTGTTTTGACCTTCAGGGCCACCAAACACAACATTTCCACATACAGAGTCTTTAAAGGAGCAGTGTGCAATTAAAGGCTGAAGTATTAAATGTTTCTGTACTTATGAATGGGTTGTTGTACTGCTGCAGGATGAGCATGGATACCATGACCACGGGCACCAGCACCATCAAGATCTTCAAAAGGCCTGCAGGAGACGACAGAGACGAGTCATCAGAGAACGATCTCCGCTGAAGTCGTCACCAGTTACACCAGACAGACCAGATCTCAAACGAGAGACATCAGTCGTCTGTCAAACCCGCCTCCTCTAGAAACTTTAAATGATCTGACACTTGAACAACAGACGATGAAGCCACCAATCGGGAAAAGCAGCATGTCTGAGGCGTCTCAGTGAGCCTTTCTGTGTTACGTGAAGCTCTTTGCTGATAAAAAAAATACCATCACTGCAACAAATCTGAGGAGGTGCAGAACTTCCACCTGATCCCAAAGTGTCCAGGTCACACTTCAGTTAAAGGGATATTCCAGTGTAAGTTTAATCCATGGTCTAAAACACAGTGACACCGAGTAAGACCCCCCCTGAGAGATCAAGTTTGCAGACAGCTAGCTTGCACAGTTTTAGCAACCTCAGAAATGGCCTCACAATAACAATACACTGCAGTATCGCCTCCAACAAGAAACCGCCATCAAAAAGCCACAAATAATGCTCAGAATGGCACCAAACAACAGTACAAATAGAGTCTCAGCACAGAGTTCGAGGCATCGAGCAGCAGTTAGCTTAGGTGGATTTCTATTGTAAAGAGAACACAAGTCACCGCTCTCCTGCAGCAGCTTCCTGTTGTGGGGAAGTCCTGACGAGTCGATTACCGAGTGCAGTAGAGTTCCATCTTAGAGGCGTATACTGCAGTATTTTGTGATAGTGCGGTCTTTTCTGAAGTTGATAAAACTACGTAAGCTAGTGGTCTGCTAACTTGATTTCTCAAGGGGTCCAAAGTGACTTACAGTAATTCACATTAGTGTATCTTGCCTGAGGACACTTCAACATGCAAACCAGGGGAATTGAACCAGTTACCTTCTGATAACAAGGTGCTGGCTCTACCCCTGAACCATGTTTGGTGCTCAAATAGATCATCTTCCTTTATTTCGTCTGACTTTCATTCCTGTCTGAGTTTGGGATGTTAACTTTTGCTTTTATCGTTCTCTTCTGAACACACAAGTGAACAGCTGACCGGCTCTCTGAGCCACCTTGAGTAAATAAAGGTTGACTTAGTGATAAGAAGAATTCATATCAGTTGAAACAATCCCATAAATATATACATATAATACTGTGAGTACATTTTATTAGTTTTTACTCCTCCTGAACTAAAGATTGTAACGATTCTTCGACTGCTGCCAGGTTTTAAACCAAACTGTCACAATATTATTAGATATTAAAACAACACATGAAGGTTACTGAAGTATTAAAATGTAAACACACACAAACACAGTTTTGAGTGTAAACTTACTTCTGAACTTTTGTCTCGGCATTTTTCTTCTTCCTGTTAAAAACAAGACAACAACAGGACAGATGAACAGATCGTACACAGTTATGATGTCACATCAAAGCCTCTGATGTCAGTTTTGATTGAACAGGTGCAGCAACACGAGCACACAGAGGTGTCAATAAAATACATTAATGTATAAATGTGCTACTGGGCTCTGATGCAGCAAGTAATCTGCAAAAAAACAAATGTAAACAAATATTTTTGTCAGTTGATTAACTGACATTTGTGTAGCAACAGAAAAATACAGATAACCTGTTAACGTCCTGATGTTTGATTCATTACTTTTATCATCTTTTCCTCGTCGACTTTTCTTTTCTAAACTTCAGCCATGCAAAACAAGTTTGAGCAACAAAGAAACACATTTTTCATTAAACTAACAGACATTCAGTTTATTATTGTAGAAATCAAAGCAGAACCAGACTGGTTGGGACAAACTGGAAGCAGCAAATGTTTGATTCATCATTAGCTGATTATTGTTTGCCAACTGACGGTCAAACGATCTCTGATAATTTACACATGAACAAATAAAACAAAACTGCCTGTGACACTTGAGTAAATGTTCTCCTGGTCTGCATTCCTGAACATCACGAGTTCACCTGTGCAGGTATAAATCACAGCTGGTAGAAATACTCACAGACAGAAGACAGAGCTGTTGGAGAAATCTCACTGAATCACAGAAGTAGATAAAACAGAGTTGCACTGACCCACTCGGACTGTGAACATGTCTCTGATGTCCGGCTCAACTGACTCTGACTCCCGGGAGGCGTTCAGGTACTGGAGCTGCCAGGACAAACCGGTTGATCCTGTTCCGCCTCTCTGAGCAGAGATAACCTGGTTCCAGTCAACAGTTGCACCCAAGGAACCAGAGAGTAATAACTCATGCACTGATAACTTTCTGAAGGCAATAAAGGGCCATTTACAGATATGTAGTTTGATCTGCAGATACACTCTGACACATGGAAACTCATCCTTCAGACTCATGACTGACACTTGTCTGTTCAACAGGAAGAACAATGTATTAAAGTCAGTGATGTGTTCACTGACTTTGGCTGAAGGTAAATCTTACGACAGATCTTTTCAGCATGAGGACGGTGGATTTTACCCTCCATCACTGACGTCACAGGACAGGAGACGATGAGGGCCACTGTCACAGGGTTCCTGCTCCAGGATTTTTCAGAGATGATCTAGTTGGTACGACTTTTATGATTTAACAAACCAGCTGACAGTTATTCTTAATAACTGTCAACTTTGTTTTCACGGCGGCGTGCTGAGGATGACCTGAGGAAAGAAGCTGCTCTGTCGTTTGTTCCAGCGCCAGTAAAATCAAGTTGTTTTCAAACACTCTGAAGTTCCTTCATAAAAGCTTTTTCATTTCTCTGTTATATTTGGAGGAGACGATCACTGAGTTTGACTGTTTGGGTGAACTGCTCCTTTAAGTTTACCTGTATGTTTTTCCTTTTTTTAAATCAAAAACAAAAAAGTCTATCAGAGTTACATTTTCCAATAACAATATGATTCTTATTGATTGTTCATATGTTTTAAATGTTGTAAACATGTTCATATTTCTGCAGTAACTGATTCCACGACATAAAAACATAAATACACTGAAAGAAGAAGAAAACAAAAATGTAGATCGACATCAGCAGCTCCCGCTCGGTTCTGCTGCTCACAGACAGCGTGGTTACAGTTAGCAGTGGTTCTGGTCCATTTATTGAAGGCTACAACATGAACATGTCATCAGGCGCTTCTTGAAAAATAGATTTACAAACAAACAGACGGATGAACTTTGGTTGGAGAGCAGTCTGCAGACATTCATCTGTGTTTTTAGCAACATTATGACGTAAATACTGCCGTTTTCAAACCTCCGAACATTTCACATGGATGCTGCAAATCAACAGACGTGATGTTTCGGACACATTCAGAGTTTTGGCTGGATGACACAACAGTTATTGCATTCACAGGGAGGATCTAATGTACACTCAGGCATGAAGGCCGCCAGCTGAACTGACCAGAACTTCTGCAGTCTGTGCAGACGTGATGACGCAGAGGCAGAAGACTGCGTCCATCAGAGTTTCCAACAGGAAGAGAAAGTATTTTGGCGGTCCACCCTCGACAAATGTTTAAACTAAATGCTTTATTCAATGTGGGACAGAGCTGCCGGGGACACGTTTCACTGCTGCATCTACTTTGGACAAATGAACAGGAATTAATCAATCACTCCTGATTTCATCTGTTCAAAGACACACGACTGAATGAAACGTCACGTGAAGTTCAACACTGAGGATTCATGAAACAACATGTGAATAAATGAAAATATAAAATAACACACTGTGACATCCACGTAAACTAATCTGATACTGATCGAATTAATCTTGTTTCGTGTTGCTCTGGCTTCTGTTTTTGTGTGAAACATAAACTTAAATATCTTGTTTTTGGTGCAGCAGATTCATATTTTACCAATTGGATGTCTGAAGAGTGTTTGATGATTCTGGAAAGACCTTCAGAAAAGCAGAAAGTTCAGTTAAACCTCCTTCGACTGCAGCTCTGTCTGCCTCCACCACTTTTAAATAAAATAATACAGAAATGATTTTCTAAATAATACAAACGTTGAAATCATTCCGAGTGGACCGCCCAAATAAACTGTGTGTGTGAGAAACACTTGAATGTATTTAAGAGTCATCATCATCATCATCATCATCATCATCAGTCCAAAGTGGTCTTCATCCCGGGTTACTCTACACACAGTGGTGTTCTACTGGGAACACTGGTGTTCACCTCACAGACAGGCCCTACAGGTAGAGCTGCACAACTGCCACTAAAATCAAAGTTAAAAGTTTTAAAAATAAAATAAATTATCAACGTTGGTCATATTTAAAAAGGACAGAAGGAGGAAACCTGATGAAACTCGCAGGGACCCGTTAATCTGCCACCTGACAAAACTCGTTTAACTTCAGTTCAGCTGAGTCCTCACAGGTTCCAGACAGTCTGGTTATAAACATCACGGCTGAACGCAAAGACAATGTTCACGTCTGTTCCCGTTACATTAAAGTCGTCGACACGATGTAAGTGTGGGAACGTAAGAGACAACTTGGAGTTTTATATATCAGTGTCATCAACACCTGGAAAATGTTTTCATGGTTTCCAGCAGGTGAAATTATGATGTGGAGATTAAATATCTGATGAGATGTGACCTCAGAGTGAAACATTGTTAGTTTTGGTTGTTTCACTGAGTGTTGTTATGTTTTCAGTCTACACATCGTCCAGTAAAATGTGAGCATCAGGTGCCTTTCTTACATAATAATGAATCAAACAAATCTTCACCCGCAGCACCTCCAGTCAGCACGTCCAGACTAGATTTAGAGCAATAAAATCAGCCTCTTCGTCACAATGAAAACTACTTAACAACTAAGAAATCTGAACCAACATCGTTTGTTTACATTCTACAGCTGTGGGTCGGACTGCAGGGACCCTGCTCTCTGTCTCTCTCTGTCTCTCTCTCTCTGTCTCTCTGTCTCTGTCTCTGTCTCTGTCTCTGTCTGTCTCTCTCTGTCTCTCTCTCTCTGTCTCTCTCTCTCTGTCTCTCTCTCTCTGTCTCTCTCTCTCTCTCTCTGTCTCTCTCTCTGTCTCTCTCTCTCTGTCTCTCTTTGTCTCTCTCTCTCTCTCTCTGTCTCTCTCTCTCTCTCTGTCTCTCTCTGTCTCTCTCTCTCTGTCTCTCTCTCTCTGTCTCTCTCTCTCTGTCTCTCTCTCTCTCTCTCTCTCTCTCTCTCTCTGTCTCTCTCTCTCTCTCTCTCTCTCTCTCGTTCGGTAACACTTTGGGAATTGTAATAAAACATCTTTTCAAGCGAAGAAAAATTGTTTTAATTTCTTCAGAATCAAAAGTCTGAAATAAGTGAGGCAGGAAGAATCTACCTGGTGACTGAGATGATTAAAGTATTAATTGTGCAGCCCTCCTGTTAAACGTCTCCGTCCCCGGGTGGTGCATCTCTCCAGCACCACTCACCCAGCGAGGACCGGCTCTGTGTGGAAGACCAACAGCCAGCGTGTCTACATCCGAACATGACTGGACCACTGAGGTGTAGCAGGTCTACGTCTCCTCCAGCCAGACGGTCCAGACCTCCACCACAGACCAGGGTGTCTCTACAGGCACGGTCTACGTCCCTGGAGCATGCTGGTCTACATGAGGGCGTTGAGGTGTCCAGAGTGTCCTACAGAGTTCAGCATCAACGCTCTCTGGTCCAGCACCTCCCTCTCTCTGCCCAGCGTCGCCCTCTCCTGCTCCACCATTGCTCTGTCCCGTTCTACCGCCGCCCTCTCCCTCTCCAGCCACAGCCTCTCCGCCTGCACCCCCGCCCTCTCTCTCTCCACAGACGCCCTATCTCGCTCCACCATCTCCCTCTCTCGCTCCAGCGCCGCCCTCTCCCTCTCCACTATCTCCCACTCCCTCTCCAGTCCTCCCAGCGGCCCGTCGCACGCCTCCGAGCTGCGCTGGTTTTGCTCGGCGTCTCCAACGAACGCCTCCTGTCTGTAGTCCGTGGAGGATGAGGGGGGCGGGGGAGGGGCAGTGCGGGACCGGTGTCTGGGGGCGGGGTCGGGTTGCTGCTCGTCTTCTTGAGTGACGGGGGCGAGGAGGGGGGCGCTGCTCGCCAGGCGGCCTTCCATGGCTTCATTCATCAGGTGGAACCACGGCCAGGAGGAGGTGCCGTCTGCTGTGCTCTCCATGCCCACAGGAGGGTACTTCAGATCCTGAGAGGGGAGGAGGGGGAGGAAGAAGAACAGGAGGGGGAGGAGAGGAGAATCATAATAATGTTTCTCACTAGAGTAACAAATGTGGATTCATCCGCCGCTGAAAATTGTCCCAACAAGTCAGCTAGCAGCTTGTCAGCCTGCAAACACAAACCAGACGGCTGCTGAAACAGAATCTTGTCTCTTAACAACAGATTCTGTTCTCAATAACTTTGTTTTAATGAGCTGCAGACTCAGAATCCAATCACCTGCTCTACTGAAGGAAACTCTCATCACAGTTTTCCTGAGTCCAGACTGAACTCATCACTGTGCACCTCAACCTGTCTCCATTAAATGTGAACAGACTTTGATGCTAAGCTAACAGCCGCTACTTATATTCTTATTAAAAGTTGTTCTGAGGGATCGTGGCCTCTTTCTGTCCGTTCACTTGTTGGTCTAGCTGAACAGCATTTTGCTCGCCATGATCAAAACAAACCCGTCATTCAAAATAACATCTGTTACTTCACCAAAATAAAGATGACTTTCTACAGCCTAAAAGCAGAATAGTTTTCTCAGCCATCTGAGAAAATCCACATCTTCAGTAGGAACCAGTTAGAGCTGAGAGACACGGACAGGAAGGACAACAGGACAGAGAGAAAACATGATGCAGATCTTTAACTGTCTGGATATCAGTGAACACACTACCTTGTATCTCCTCTTCAGATTGTCCCACTTCTTTGCCATCTGGTACGTTGAGACTTTTCCCTGCAGCCCGAGCTCCTTCAGGATCGCCCTGAGTGAGAGAGAGACAGCGTTCAGCTCTCAGTCTGTCAGTTCACAGCTACATTAACCTGCATCTGAGTGACCACCTGTGATCTGATGTCACTTCCTGCTCGTCCACCACTGGGGACAAACAGACTCCATGTTTTTACACAAAGACAGAAAGAAGTTCATGTAGAACATTTGCTGAATGAACAAGAAGGTCCAAATACTGCAGAATGAGTCAGAGACAGAGTTTCACAGAGTTTATAAAGTGTCTCCAACTCAACAACTCACTAAACTGACACATTTGTTAAGGGAGTCTGGGGACTTTCTCCACGGGGACAAAGAAGTC
Organism: Acanthopagrus latus; assembly: GCF_904848185.1. Taxonomy (NCBI): domain Eukaryota; kingdom Metazoa; phylum Chordata; class Actinopteri; order Spariformes; family Sparidae; genus Acanthopagrus; species Acanthopagrus latus. The sequence goes on along the minus strand of NC_051046.1, from coordinate 674,871 downwards.
GCCTATATTGTTCCTGTTTAGTGTCTTTGTAACATGTGACATGTTTAGATCAATAACATGTTTCTTTCATAAATGGGTCAGAATCTGTCAGAGACACAGTTTCATAATGTTTGTTAGGTTTCTCCTCATGAAACAACTCTTAAATCATTACATTTGTTAATGGAGTCTGGTGATCATCTTCTTTCCGTCTCACAGAGGAGTCAGTGTGCGTACACACTGCTAACAGAATGTGGTCACGCTGTATAGAGCTGTCCACCTGTGATCAGATCCCTCACAGCCTGAATTACACATCTACAGGAACATGCTCTTTATATTTATCTGTAACAGACAATATCCTACTTCCAGGCAGCCTTGGCGGCGTTTCTCCTCCCTGTGAACAACGCTTCATTGGCGGCTCGAAGTTTAATCATCCTCCTGGTGTCCTGATCCGTCACTGTGGCAGAGAGGATGTAAAGAAACAGAGACAGGAAGTGAAACAGTCAGACGTGTGTTTAGACGCTCAGAGACGATAAACAACTGCTAATTGTAATCGTGATGCTGGTCTCAATTTACTGATTCTCTCATCTATGCCCCCCCAACACACACTAAACATCAAGAACGTGTCCTACTTTTGTAGGAGAGGTCTGAGGGCGTTGAACACTCCTCTCCACTGGCATCGATGTACATTACATTCCCATCAGCCTCGGCGTTATCTCCCCCAACCATGCTCTCCAGCTCCGACACGCTGCTCCTCTCTGCCATCAGACAGTCTCTGTCGGGAGGCGGAGATGAGCCGAACACACCGTCCTCCTCGCTGCTCCAGATGGGCGTCACTCTTGGAGCTTTGGCCGCCAGTCGTCCCTCCAGAGCATCGCTCATCAGCTGGAACCAGGGCCAGGAGGCGGGGTTAGTCTGGCCCTCCATCCCCCGAGGAGGAAACTTCAGGTCCTGCAGACACACAAATCCTCACACTGGAGAAGCTGCAGCCAGCAAAACTTCAATATCATATTTTAATAAACGGCAGTTTCACAGCACTTCAGAGTGTTTAAGCTCAACTACTCATTTGAATACACTTCTAATCTACTGCCAACACTTCTGACTGCTTTCTGCATGAGGCGCAGCAAAATAAAAAAGCAGGATGAGCTTTAAAACTGGGACTGAGATCAACTTGAACTTGTATGTTTTGCCATTGCTGTAGATTTTGTGTTGTGTTTGTGTTGTGTGTTTTTGCAGGTTAGCCTGATGAACTTGGCGTTGGTGCCTCCTACAGCTGCTGCTGGTGTCTTTTGTAGCCAATGTAGCTTCGTTGGTGCGTTTAGTATGGAGGGACATTCAAAACAAAGTGAGAACGGTCAGCAGCACTAATGACGCAAAAATTTGCATCAATCGTGTGAGTTGAAAATACTGAGCTCAAGCGAGGACTCTGCGTGACGCTGTGCCGTGAAAGACGTGATGTTCACACTGACATCATGACGTTACTGTCGCCGATGTCCAGACATACATTCTGTGATCCGTCCTGTACAGAGGACCTGTGCAAGTCAAACTGTTGTCACCTTGAATTTGGTCTTCAGGTTGTCCCATTTCTTGGCGACCTGGTCAGGTGTGATCTTCCCCGTCAGGCCCATCTCCTTCACTATCCCCCTGTGGACCCAACACAAGCACCACATCATACAGATACACAAAGGACGGATCGTGTCTTTAGTTTCATCATTTATCGTTTAGTCAGACTGTAATATTATATTGCAAGTTAGAAAATCATTTAAAATATTGTGATGGTGTTTTGTGCTGCTGTACCTCCAGGCAGGCTTGGCAGTGTTTCTCCTCCCAGTAAACAGAGACTCGTTAGCAGCTCGTAACTCAATTAGTCGCCTGGTGTCTTCCTCCGTCACTACAATGAAACAAAATGATTTCAGTTCTCCAGCAGATGAACTGAATCTGTGTCGACAGACTGCTTCCTGTTTCACTCAGCACGTCAGAAACCTTGTCGGTGTAAATGTTACCACTTCTTCACTTAAAGCTCCTTCATTTGATTTCAGACAACTCTGTGGCTCTTTATCTTTATACTTTATACATTTCAGGGGTTCATCTTGTACTTCTCTACATTTAGCTGACGTGTCGTTACTAGTTACATTACAGTCAGAAATCACATTAAAAACACAATTAAATTATAGATAAAACTGCTCAACAAAAAAACATCAGTAAAAAGTAAAGAAATGTATTCCCACTGTACGTTGATGCTGCAGTATTGGTACTTTTATTTAATGACTTGAGCTAAAAGAATTTAGTGCCGTCTAGTGGCGACGCTACAGATCGCAGCCGACACGCTCCCTCTGCAGAGTCACAGAGCTCGTTCTGAAACATCGAACCCTCGAGAACTCATTGTTGTGAATACCATCTTACATTTATACATCCTCCACATTGGACCTTTAAGAAGACGGATCAGAAATATTATCTGTTGTACTCACATTGTTATTTCGCCTTCAATGTCCATAATGCAGCTCAACTGTCAACAGTTTGCTTTCATGTTACAGTTTGCCGAAATTCTTACATTTGTAGGTGAGCTCGGCCATCCGGTGCAGATCTCCCAGCGCCGATGACCCGTTCTTCTCTTCATTATCAACCAGCAGGTCCATCTCCGACTCCGTCAGGAACTCGGCCATTCCCCCTCGGCTCCGACGGGCTCGTTTTTTGGGCGTCGGCGACAGCTGCTCGCAGTCCTCGTCTTCGTCCTCCACGATGGGCGTGAGGATGGGTGCCGCTCCAGCGAAGCGTCCCTCCATGGCGTCGTTCATTCGGTAGAACCAGGGCCAGGAGCTCGGGTTTGTCTCCACGCCTCGAGCGGGAAACTTCAGCTCCTGGTAGAGACAGAAAGCTCTGCAGATCGTCCACAGAGGGACCTCATCCTCCTGTCAACACTGCCACCAGCACCAACCCCTGTTATCCAGAACTCACAGGAACCTCGCTGCTCATCTCTTCATGTTGAAGGTTCTCAGTCATCCAGAAATTCTAAGTGCTGTATCGTAGGCAACTGTCAAGTCCAGTTGCCCACAATACAGCGCTTAGAACATTTCTTTAATTTCAAGTTTAATTTGTGCATCAAGCAAATGTCAGCTGATTCCTGTCAAGTAAGGAGGGGCTGAACATCAGGCCCAATGCAAGAACGTCTCCCTGATCAAACCCTGAACATCTCAGGCTTCTTTTTTACAACGCTCTCAAGTCGGATTCACCAAACATTTGTTTTAAATACAGAACATGTTACTTCTGCTGCCTGGGGTCTCTATTGAAACAAAGGAAGTTAGAGGGTGTTTGTCTGATCAGAACCTCCGGTTCTGGTGGAGACGGTCGGTGCAGGTCCAGACGTTTACTGACAGGAGCAGAGCTCAGAGATTAGTTTGTAACTTGTGGGATTATAAAGGTGATTTCTCTTCACTCCTGTTGATCAGCCTGACTGACTGCAGCAGTGATCCGGAGCGGACCTCCACCGTTGGGTGGTTCTGTTCTGTAATGATGACTGCTGACTGGAGCTGGAGGGGAAATGGACTTTGTCTCCTCTCTGTAACGTTACGTTCATGGAGTAGAGAACCAGAACCAGAGAGCTGAGTTCACTCACTCACTACTCAGTGTGTCGGTGCTCATTAACTTAGAACTAAACCCATTAAAGATGTTCTTCTCTTACCTTGAGGAAACTCGTGGTTTCCCTGGTTTGAACAAACTATATCTAACATATATCTTCACTTCACTTGTATGTTCCACTTGAGAATGAATTTGTTTGTTGGAGTTGTTCTTGCCTGGGGCCCAGGCTCACCTCCACTCTTTACAAGTCATGGATAGTTTGTCTCTGGAGTCGAGCTGGTTGGACCTACCTTGTATCTTCTCTTCAGGTTGTCCCACTTCTTCGCCAGCTGGTCTGTGGTCAGCTTCCCCTGAAGACCCAGCTCATACAGGATGGCTCTGAAAGGAGCGACACTCGTGAGACATCGCACAGAAATTCAGTTGGGTGATGGGATGAAAAACATATCCAAGTCACATTTGTAAAAAGGGCAAACACTTATCCTCACTGTTTACATCAATGCTTACGAGCTCTCAGTCGTCTTTTCTCGCCCGTCTTTGTTACTTTGCTACATTACAACCACAGCAGGGATTCATTCATTAACTCCAAGGTAACTATAGAACCAGCAGGTTCAAACACAGCCTTTTACCACTAATTAAGACAGAGTTCAGACAGAATGAGTTTAACTGTAAGACTCAGCCTTTGAGAACAACCAAACAGAAGCAGTGTGAAACTTCACTCACCTCCAGGCTGGTTTGGCCGAATGTTTCCTGCCGGTGAAGAGCGCCTCGTTCGCAGCTCGAAGTTTGATCATTCTCTCTGTTTCTGGTTCGGTCACTGTCAACGAGAAAACAAGGATTTGCTTTGTTAAGTTTGGTATGTGTTAACACTGAGGATGGACTTGGATGGAGCAGCACCAACAGTGGTACCACAGGGAGGCACTAGAAGGGACGACAGCTGAAAAGTTGTCCACAGCACTTTCATAAAACAGCAGTCTGATATTTAATATTTCACTATAGGAACAGAAAGAAGAATAAAGAGAAAAAAAACTTGAGTAAAGAACCTCAAATGTGTTCTTCAGTAAATCTGCGTTGTTAGACATTACATCACAATAACTACAGACAATATATCTGTGAACATCGTCGCTCTTCTGTGATTGACCATCTAAACTCGCGGGTGTATCCGATTACTTTTATAGGAGCACTCTGTCATCCTCCTCCAGCCCATGGGGACTCCCTCAGCGGGACGAGCCTCCGTGTGAACCGTCCCATCATCCTCTGTGGTTTCCGCTGCTACTGTGTCTTCCATCTCAGTTTTGATGAGGAACTCCAGGATGTCAGTGTTTTCCTGGTTCTGGTTTTGCTGACTGTTGCAGCGGTGAATGGCGTTGCCGGCGGTCTCTGGGCTCAGCACCAGGTTGCTGTTATAGAGGCGACCCTGCATGGCTTCATCCATGATGTGGAACCAGGGCCACGACTCTACGACCCCCCCGATGTTGTCCTGGCCCTGGTAGGGCTGCTTCAGGTCCTGGAAAAGACATCAACACTTACAGAAACCCGGGTCCTGTTCTTCAGTCCTTTTCCTAATTACTCAGACTAAATTCATCCTGCTGCCTCATGTTAACACAACATGTTTCTCTGTGTCTGACTGCACCACACCTCACCTTGTATTTTGTCCGCAGGTTGTCCCATTTTTTGGCGATCTGGTCTGCTGTCAACTTCCCTTCAAGTCCGAGGCCTTTTAAGATGGTGCTGAGGAAACATTCAGAGTGTCAGCTGACAGGCAAACTCACCACAGAGTAAATGGTGGTACAACCCACTCATGGCGACCCGTTCATCAAGAGCAGCTTCAGGTTACAAATTCTGATACTCGATATTCGGGAATGAAATAAATCCAGCTTTGAAAAATCTGCAGTTTTACACAAATATTTCAAAGATCTGTCCCTCAGAGTCAGCTGCCGTAACAATCGATTATCAGTTATTATCTCATTAATAACACAAGACATACAGTGACCTAAACACTGGTGCAGATCATGATCATGTGGGTGAATGTGAAGTCGGAACCAAAGGTTCCCCAGCAGAACGCTGCGCTGCGACGAGGTGATCAACGTCTTTCATGGGTTTCTGTGTTCGTTGGGTCTTTTTCCACCCAAGAACTATTTTAACCCTTTACACAATGTCTGTTTGATGTAAAACCAGAGGAGGTGATGTTTGGAGTTAAAAGCATCACCATCAAGTTACCTGATTTATAACACAAAACTAAATGATCAAAATGAAACTCAAAGCACTTTAAAATATAAAGATTAGAAAAAACTATAAAAATAACAATAAAGTTCAAATTTAATTTTGCACATACATGTACGCATGTACATATAATAATAATAATAATAATAATAATAATAATAATAATATGACCAACAGCAAAATTCACATAAGAAAGGATAAAGGGTTACGATAAAAACCAAAGTATAAACATTAAAGTCAGGCTAGATAGACGGTTTTTAGTTGATGTTTTACAGTTTAATATCTCAGATCCTCCAGCAGCTGCAGCAGAGGAGCCGTCCTGCCTCAGCAGCTCAACAGAGTCAGTGTGTGTGTCTGCTGCCGGACCACACAGACGACAACACACTGACACAACAATTACCAACATGCAACCAGAGTAAAACCTTTAAAACTGCTGGTCACAGTGCAGCAGTGTTGAACTCTCTCAGTCGTCCAGCAGGATCATTCTTACAGTCTATCAGTCTCTTTGTGTTGCTCTCTCTCTCTCACACACACACACACACACACACACACACACACACACACACACACACACAACTTGTGGACATGTGTTTTAAACTGAGTGACAGTGATCACGTGACTTTAATTGATCAATGCACCGACACAGTAAACGTCACTGGGAATATAAATGACCTGAGCATCTTTTCATGGATCATAATCTCTGAAGTTGTTTTCAAGTTATGACACAACACACAGACTGAAGCACCTCTGACGTCAGCTGACAGGTACAGGTGTTGGTGTCAGTAGTGAAGTCTGCTTCATACCTCCATGCGATCTTCGCAGAGTTTCTCTTCCCTGTGAACAGAGCCTCGTTGGACGCCCTGAACTCAATCAGCCTCTTCACGTCCTCCTCAGTCACTGCAGGTGGAGGGGTCAAAGGTCAGCGGGGGTCAAAGGTCAGCAGCCATCAGCACCGGCAGGTTAAAGCCTCTGCATTCAGCACACACACACCGTGATTACTCACTTTTATAGGAGTTCTCTGGGAACTGTGGCAGCGGGCTGAGGACGGACTCCATCGTTACATTAAGAGCAGGAGAGGGTCTGTACTGCTGGGCAGCTAGGGAGGGAGGGAAGGAAGGAAGGAAGGAGGGGTGAAGTGTGCTGGTATTCAGGCCTGATGCTAACTACATCCGCTACCGCATCCTGCAGGTTTACCAGCTGTGTTTCTCCAACAGCAGCGCGTCTCCGTCCATCAGTCCATCGTGGGAGGCAGGTCCGGCGGGGATGTACGGTGCCGCTGGCCGGGCGGCGGCAGCGTCTCCTCCGGGGCGAACTCTCCGCCAGCCGCTAACAGAGGCAGGCTGCTAGCTAGCTTCGGTAGCTAACCTAAACAACAACCCCACGCAGAGCGGGGCTTCCCGCCACACGACGACACCGGTTTCCGTTAGCTTGAGCCGATTCTGACCTCCGCGGTGTGTCGTTACCTCACGCCATCGTCACCGGAGTGAATGCGGCGGTAAATAAAACCGTTACCGTGAAACTGCTAGCTGCATCCCGTCCCTCTGTGAGGGGCGCTCGGTAACAGCACCCTGACCTGCCCTCCGTCACGTGACCAAACTCTCGGGAGGGCGGAGCTGAACACGAACATAAACAGTCCAGAAAATGATTTATTGCCGTTCCTTCAAACTTACAAATACAAATATTTAACATTTCCTGCAGTAAAATATAAAAAACTCTTCCGTAATACTTTTGTTGTGTTTGCAGTTTTCTTATCATTTGTTACATGGAAGTCTTTATTTATTGTTTCTTGTTTAAAGGAACACTGTGTGTTTCTGTACAGATATTATCACTTAATCTTTATCTGGTCCTGACAGGGACAGTAACGTGTTGTGGAAAGTCACCAGTAAACACTGAAGTATGAGTTCACCCACACAGTAAAACTCATCATCTCCTCCTCCATGTTGATGAAAGGTGGAGTCTCAGTCCACACAACATTTCTGGTGCTTCACAGTAAAACGACCATTGGAGCATTCTCTGATACAACAAGCTGTAAAACTCAGCAGCTTCCCCCCCGTAATGATACCAGAGAAGAAAAACCACGTCCCTTCTGTCTGCAGGAGAAGTTTCTTAGTTTCAAGACAGCGTTGCAGAATTCTCCTCAACCACTGACGCAGCTGGAGACTTGATTTAAAACTGGACCTCAGGCTTGGATTACACTGACGAGCTGTATGCAGCTGTTTCATGTTCTACTGGTTGTCCCCTGCTGCTTCAGAGTGAAGAGATAATGGCTGAATTATAGGGTTAGGGTGAATTGTTTCTTTAAGTGGAAGTTTCTGCACAAAAGGAAATAATACAGAACCTTTATTAGCACATGAAGAGTAGCTGGCAACAAGAACAACCAAGCTACCAGAAATAATTGTCAGTGGTCCAAATCTGCTCCTTTGGAAGTGGGAGCCTTCAATGACATGGAATCTATGATACAACACAAAACATCCTCACTCACAGTTTCTCAACAAGCTTCTGGAACAAAGAAACCAGTCTCTGTCTGGTCTCCAGCTGGTCTCGATCCAGGTCTGCAGCCACCAGCCTCTGGTAGAACCTCGTCTGTAGAACCACCTCCTTCTCTGTGGCCATCTCAGCCTGCTCTCCGTCCACAGCCACCCCGTCCGTCTCCAGGACCGCCCTCTCTCTCCTCAGCAGTGCTCTCTCTCTCTGTAAATCCTCTTTGGCTCTGTCCAGAAACACTCGGTCTCTCTCTAGAAAAGCTCTGTCTCTGTCAAGAAACGCTCGATCTCGATCTAGAAACACTCGGTCTCTCTCCACAGCCGCCCTGTCTCTCTCCACAGTAGCTCTGTCTCTTTCTACAGCCATTCTGTCTCGCTCCAGAGTGACCATGTCTCTGTTCAGCAGCTCCCTGTCTCTCTCTAAACATATCAGCTCTCTGTCGAACTCGGCCTGCTCTCTCTCCAGAGCCTGCCTCTCTTTCTGCAGCTCAACCAGCTTCCTGTCCGTCTCCCCACTGATGTCTCTGGAGGAGGAGGGTGTCGTGTTGGTCTCAAAGGAGCAGTCAGGTAGCAATGTGGCGTACAGTTCAGCCGGCTCACTTTTGTTCATCACAGATTGAGTTTCCATCATGTCAGTTCCGGCTGCAGTAACCTCAACAGGTGATTCAGTTCCACTCAGCTCCAGGACCTTCTCCAGAGTCCCGACACCCTCCAGAGTTCCCGTTTCAATGAGACTCAGTCCTGAACAAGCCCCGACCATGTTGGGAAGCACGACTGGGGGCAGGGCTGCGTTCGGCTCCTCGTCATCGTCCAGCAGCGAGGGCTGGACGATGGTGGCGGTTCCGGCCAAGCGGCCAGTCATGGCCTTATCCATCAGGTGGAACCAGCGCCACGAGCTGGGCTGGGTCTCTATGCCCTCTGGAGGGTTCTTTAGCACCTGTATGGAGAGAGGACATCAGTAATTTAAGGTACCTTTAATCACTACTGTATATAACTTTACTTCACCAGGAAAGAGGTTCTATCTGCCTGATAGAGATTTTTACAAGACTGACTTTGTATTTGTCTTTCAAGTTGCCCCATTTCTTCTTCAGCTGCCGTGCAGACATCAACCCCTGAAGCCCCATCTCCTTCCTTATCGCCCTGCAGGACAGACCAGAAGTCATCATCAGTGATGCTGATGGTGATATGATGGGAGGAGTTAAATGTGGAGGCCACACAGCTGATTTAATATGTGGAGCCTTCAAGAACTCACAGACTTCAGACTTTTCTTTATAGTTCACTTTTTTAAACCAGAGACGGTTTGTGTGTGTTTCAAAACTTGGTCAATAAAGCAGTTTTGACCTTCTGCCCAATACATGTGCACTGCACACATATTAGCAAACAGATAAGTGACATGCAGCTTTTGCTTCATTTTCATATTTATTTTGTTTCATTTTCATATTTATTTTGTTTTTTTCTAACACACACACACACACATTCAATTAATGTGTTAATCAAATTAACTACAGCTGCAGTTATGAATCAATTAATACACTGTCAACTATGGAATCAATCAAATACTATTTTCTTAAATGATTAATTGGTTTGAAATATTTTTTTAAACAAAAGAAGTCAAAAATCTGAACATTTCTGAATATTCCTCTGGTTTCTTTCCTCCTCTGACAGTAAACTGAAAATCTGTGAGTTGTGGATGAAACAAGACTTTTGAGAACGAAACACTGATCAGCAGCATTAACATATAACTACTTTCTGACATTTTGTCCACCAAACAATGAAAACAATCATTAGCTGGAGCCCTGCTCGCCACAGTGTTCCATCTTATTAACACACCTCCAGCCTATCATTGCAGAGTTTTTCCTTCCGGTGAAGATGGCCTCATTGGTAGCACGAAGTTGAATCATCAGTCTGATGTCTCTGTCCGTCACTACAGAAACAGAATCATCATCACTCACATATCAGTCTTTATTTAACTGTCTGTCTCTCCTGGATGGAGCTGCCTCCTCCTTACAGTCACCCTTTTCTTACTGAGCAGTTCAGGTTCACGTAGCTCTATAACCTTAAAAACTTTTAACATAATGTGGACCAACTGCCACAGAGTCTGAAGGTAAAAAGGTATTTGTTATGTTGGAATAAATCACATTTTTTCTCTTGAGGAAAGCGGCTGTGTGTGTAATTGATCATGTCCATCACAGTGTTTTTTTTTTTTTGGTGTATTTTCAGCTCTTTCTGTTCAGATTTGTTGTCCTTGTTTTGAAGCTGCATGTCTGTTTCTGTCTGTCTCTGTCTGTTCTGAGGGGCTTAAAGCCAGGGTGTGTTCACACACTCGACCAGTACAGTGATGCACTAAACCAGAGAAAACTCTCCACACACACAAATCTAAAACTACAGTCACTAAACTCTTTAATTTAAATGAGCTCAGAATCATTAAACTCAAAAGTATGTTTGTCTGTTCAACACATGCCTGTCTGAAAGGGGGCACGAAGCATGATGACTACAATTACATTGAACACTTTACACTCATGTTGCTTTATCCGCACGTTACTTTTACTTAAGTAAGATTAAGACTGACGGACTTTATCTTGTATTATTTTGTTGCGGTTTTCCCATTTATATTAGTGAAAATCTGAAGTTAAGTGAAACTCGATATGCAGTAAGATCTCTGCCTGGTCACCCCTGCTGAAGAAAACAGAGTAGACCAGCAACAAAACCAGCACCAAAACACAACATGTGCTGGTCTTGGTGGTGAAAAGTCACTAGCAAGACTAGCCTATGTTGTGTTTTGGTGCTGGTCCATGCTGTTTTTTTCAGCAGGGACAGAAGCAGGTTCAGCTGAAACGTTAAAACATCGACTCGGTTATCTTCATTAGCTAACATTAGCATCACAAAACAACATGAAGACGAACTCAAGCGTTCGGTTTCCACTTCGCGGTGATTCAGCTCATAAATATTATTAAAACTCATGTCGTCAACATCTCAACTGTCTTTAAACTACATTACTTCTGTATGCGTTCGCCATGTTTCATTCCTTCAGCTCCTCAAGGCTAAAATCCAAACATCCGGCGGAGACCGGAAGTGAGACTCCACTTCTTCTTCGTCTGTGTTTCATCGGCAGTCGAGCGCTTTGCTGCCACCTGCAGGCGGTTTGTTAAGGATTCAATAGACTTAAGCTTGAAAAAGAAACGGATAATAAAGGTTTAGGTTTGTGTGTGTGTGGCGGCTAATGATCCAATCAAATGTATAATAAGAACTCTTTTAGTTTATTTACATTTTTTGAATTAAAATCAAGGTGATATCAGAGGAAATTAACATGTGATCATATTAGGGGGATAATTCTATCTTAATTATGATCTAGATTCTTTAACTGATAATTTCACTTTATGCTGTGGAGTAAATAATAAAAAAAAATAAATAATAATCTCTTTGATTATAATGTGTTTTGCATTTTAGCCTGTGTTTCTCAGGATCATTTAAAAATGACCTGTATTTCCTGATAACTCATTAAATCTACCTACAGGAAGTAACCTGCTCTCTGTCGCCCTCCGCCGACAGCAGGAAGCCTCTGCACCGTCAACCTGCTCAGCATCCTGCAGCATCTCTGTCAAGCTCAACACATTCAGGCCAAGATCACAGGACTGAGTACAATACTTTTACATTTAAAGTCTGTTACATTTAAACACATCAGGGACCAGTTACTAAAGATGCGAAACAATAGAATATAATGTTCTAAAATATCACCTAATGTGGATCTGTTCTGTAATGTGTGGAGCTGAAACAATTTATTGATTAGTCAATTAGTAATTTGAGTTATTTGAGAGAAAAATGTCATTTATGATTACTTATTGTTCAAGTTTCAAGCAAATATTGCCAAACATCTCCTGATTGTCTCAGATTCACTAATGTTCTCAGTTTCATTTTGATTTTGAAACTGAAAGTGTTTTAGTTTTGAATTGTTGGCTGGACAAAAGAAGCTGTTTGAAGATGTCAGGATTATAGTCAAAACAGTTTATCAGAGATATTAAGAAAATAGCGATTATTATTCAAATGCTATAAATATTAATCCTATACAACCGTTAGATAAATGTAGTGTAGTAAAAAGACAGAAAAGTTTCTGAAGTGAGAAAAGTCCAAATATATTTACTTGAGTGCAGTACTTTAGTAAAAGTAGGCTATCTGGTTACATTTCACCAGCGCAGAACACAAACAAAGTCACAGATACTCAAAAAGAAATTCAAGAAATAAGGAAGTAAAAGACTGTACAGTTTATCTGTTCAGGGTAAACTTAAAATGACCTCACAGAATAATAATGATAAAGCCGTAATCACAGACACAGACTAAGTTCAATAACTAGACGTGAGAGTTACAAAAGGAGGCTGAAATTCATCATTTTAATGTAAAATACTTGAACAACAAACACTGTTAAAACACATGAAGTCTAAATAGAACTCTTAACTCTAAAAACTAAATAAACACACAGGGTTTATGAATAATTCTGCAAGTTGTTGAATTTATTTACAGTGACAATGTTACACCTTACAGTCATATCATCAAATAATGTCTAACGAAAAATCTCCGCGTAGTTAAAATAATCTAAATTTAAAGCAGATTAAAGTTTTCAGTGTGTGACGAAAAAGCTCAGACTCTGCAAAGGACATGACATGGTTTTATTTTGAAAGTCTGGCCGGAAGCCACGCTCTGCAGCCTGTGTTGACTTGGCGCGGGTCGTGCGGTGTTTGCGGTTGTGTGCAGGATGTGATGGAGAGACGATGGAGGCCGAGTCGTGTTTCACGTCGACGTGAATAAAAGTGATCAGGTAAATCCGCGCCGAGCGGCGGGTCCTGGACAGGTAACGTCACAGGTAACGTCACTGTTTATCCCCTGCGCGTTCAGCAGCTTCGGTCATTACGTCACAGCCGCGGAAACCTTATAGAGATTTAAAGCTGTCAGCTGACTGTCCGGTCTGTGTATTAACGTACTCTCCTCCTGCTGGTGTCTCACAGCCTCCACTGACAGGATCCTCCACCCGGACCGCTGCTCGGTGCCGCCCGGACTGATCTCACTCAGAATCAGAACCGCTTTTACTGCCGAGTAAGTTCACACATGAGGAATGTTCTGTGTGCTGTGGCTGCAAAACAAACACGACTGAAAGTAATTAAAGGACACCATCAGCCATGTAGATATAGGCCTACATATGATGTCAATATGAATAGAGAGAGACTGATGCTGACGTAGGTGAAGGCGGTCCAGATGGGTCCAGATGGGTCCAGTACTGAGAACACTGGTCCAGCTCCTGTAGATGAGGTACTGACGGGGGGTCACAGGCCCGATGTGGAGAAACTGTTCTTCTGGCGAGAGGTTCTGGTCCTGATGAAAGGATGGGACGGGGCGGGTCGGCAGCCGTCTTACCTGTTCTACATGAACTTCTTTCTGTCTTTGAGTAGCAACATGGAGTCTGTTTGTCCCAGAGAGGGATGTGTTTGTTTCATACTCAGGTCTGGATCCTTCTTAGCTGCTATTAAACCTCTAAAACCTAATGTGTGTGTGTGTGTGTGTGTGTGTGTGTGTGCGAGCAGGATCATGTTGGCCAGGAAGGGCCTCCTGCCGGATGGTTTCTTGCTAACCCGTCTGGCAGAGGACCAGAACCAACGGAACCGCAGCCGCTCCAGATCTCAGAGAGCTCGCTTCATCACCAAGACCGGCTCCTGCAACGTGGCTCACAAGAACATCAGGGAGCAGGTACGTCATCAGCCGGGTCCGGACCAGCGGGACGGTTACTGCTCTCTGGACGTGTCTGGTTCTGCTATCATATTATCTGGCTTGATTATCAGTGAGTGTGTCGTGTGACTGAGGCACATCAGCCGGAGCCTCCGACAGCAGCTGCAGTCCAGATGAATAATGCAGGTGGATTCTGTCTCAGTGAAACATCATCCAACACTGCAGACTCCAGTCAGCACCGACACCATATGGAGGCATGAGCACCAAGTTACTTTATGTAGAAAATATTCAAAGTCACATCGTTGAACCTTCATCCTGTGTTTGTTCTACTGGGTCAGACAGCTCATTGATTCATATATATTATATATTTACTGTAATTCTTTCAGACAGCTGAACTTTCTGCAGTTACATAAAATATGAGAAACAGAAACAATAAACAACCAACAGTTAGACACGACTCAGACTGTCACAACAAGGCTCAACAAATTAATTACATGCACCAGAAATAAAGTCGATCCAGGCAAGTCAAATGTGACATAAACTCAGATTTCTGTTTTAATTCGTCTTTGTGTTAACTCCCTCTATTAATCCACCTTTTTCTTTTTAATTATCGGTTTGTCTTTTCTATTTTGTTCTTTTCCCTTTTCATTCAGCAAAATATTACATAAATAAATACGGAAACCATAAATGCCTTAACCATTAATACCAGAAGTTCTTGTGACGTCGCTCTTCTTGGTGGGTTTCAGGGTCGGTTCCTGCAGGATGTCTTCACCACCATGGTGGACCTGAAGTGGCAGCACTCCTTCCTCATCTTCACCTCGGCCTTCCTCTGCTCCTGGATGCTCTTCGCTATGATCTGGTGGCTTCTGGCCTTCGCTCATGGAGACCTGGAGCCCCGCGACCCCAACGGCGAGCCGGGCCCCGTCCCATGCGTCACTGCCATCCACTCCTTCACCTCAGCCTTCCTCTTCTCTATCGAAGTCCAGGTGAGAGCTGCTGTTGGTCCTGTGCTCCGATCCAGATCCAGATCCAGATCCAGATCCAGATCCAGTTGTTTTGACAGCTATGATTCTGACGTCCTGTCTGCTGCAGGTGACCATCGGTTTTGGCGGTAGGATGGTGACGGAGGAGTGTCCTCTGGCCATCACGGTGTTGATCATCCAGAATATTCTAGGGCTGATCATCAACGCTGTGATGCTGGGCTGCGTCTTCATGAAGACGGCCCAGGCCAACCGCCGAGCAGAGACGCTCATCTTCTCCAGAAACGCTGTCATCGCTACACGAAACGGTCGTCCGACTTTCATGTTCAGAGTCGGAGACCTGAGGAAGAGCATGATCATCTCGGCCACCATCCAGCTGCAGGTGACGTCTGCACACTCGAGCACCAAACACCAGGAGACCGACGGCGTCCACTCATGGTCCAATCACAGAGCCCAACATGAGCCCAACAGGTGTAGAGACAGAAACAGAAACCGCAGAGACAAAACAGACCCGTACAGATATAAAGTGACCACAGACGAAGCAAAACAGCACTGCGTCTTCAAAACTAAGCTAGCTGTGTACCCGTTTCTGCTCTTTATGCTAAGCTAAGGGTCAGCTGTTTACTGTACACACATGAGAAATCAGAAAAGACACAAAAATTACCACAAAAATACAAAAAACAACAACATCCACCCATCATCCACTGACTTACTTGTTCTGGAGCTTTCAGTTGGGCCTCACCGGCTCAGGGACGTGACAAAATGACCCAACGTTACCTCAAGAGATAAGAATCTTTCACAAAAAGATGCAAAACAATTTTGAAAAGCGGCTGAACTGTCAGAACTAAAAACTGCATTAATCGTAAATGACTTAGAGTCTGTATCTATTAAAGCCTCAGTCTGTCGTCGGCTTCACATGAAGCTGGTTGAAGACAGATTTTATGTTTGGATGTCAGAACTGAAGTTTTCCTCCAGGTGATCCGGCGGACGGTGACGGCGGAGGGCGAGGTGATCCCGGTGTCCCAGCTGGACATCCAGGTGGAGAACCCTCTGAGGAGTAACGGCATCTTCCTGGTTTCTCCTCTGATCATCAGCCACACCATGGAGAGAGGCAGTCCTCTGTACGAGCTCTCCGCCCAGTCGCTGTCCTCAGAGGACCTGGAGATCATCGTGGTCCTGGAAGGTTGGGAGACGCAGACCTGGTTGTAAAATGTTAGAAAAGAAAATGGCTGCCTCCTGCTGGGAGCATTTGTCTTGTGCAGCTAAACAAGAATATAAACAGGGTTTCTGATGATGTGTCACTCTCACTGCCTCTCTGTGATTGGCTGCACTTCAGAGAGCTTTCCACTTTAAATCAGATTGAAGTGAATGAGGCGGCTCGGTGTCACCAAGAGATGAGCTGCTGTGTCTGTCTTCTAGGTGTGGTGGAGACGACAGGGATCACCATGCAGGCCCGGACCTCCTACACTCCTGACGAGATCCTGTGGGGGAGGCGCTTCGTCTCCATTATGACGGAGGAGGACGGCCGGTACTGCGTCGACTACTCCAAGTTCGGCAACACGGTTCCCGTCAGGATGTCGTCCCTCAGTGCCAAGGAGCTGGACCAGACCAGGGGCGTGCAGGAGGGCAGCTCTGACGCCCAGCTGCAGGGCTGGGGGCTGGTCCGAGCCGGCAGGGGAGGCTTTCGCAGAGGAGGCCGGACCTGCGATAGCTCCGCCCCTCAGCCCTGGTACACCCAGTCAGAGAAACCGGAGACAGAGGTGGAGAAGAAAGGGCAGAAGAAGAAGGTGCAGCTGGAAGTGATTGGACGACAGATTGAGGATGACGGACTGGGAGAGATGAGCGACTGAAAACCAGGAAACAGGCCGTGTGTCCCGACAGCACCACAGACTGGACCCAGATCAGTCTGCTCAGCCCGACCAGGACGTGAGCTGCTGTCTCTGTTGAAGCAGTTACAGATTCACAAAACTCACTTTTTCAGGTAGACGTTGGAAGAGAAGTTCGACACACCCTCACAATCAGTTCAGTCACCAGAGTAAACGTTCGCTGAGTACGTTTCTGATCACGGATCAGTTCAAGCTGGACGCTTCATTATGTTGCAGCTTTACATTTGTGTAGGTTGAGTTTCATTTTCTCTCTTGTCAGAGTGCTCTTGTTAGGTTCAGGCACAAAAACACCTTAGTTAGCATTAAAAACATCATGGTTTGGTCCCAGCGTCTCCTGACAAGATCAGATAGTTTCATGTTATGAAACACAGAAACGCAGCTTCAGACAGAAACATCAGCTGTCTGCAGGAGAGAACACATCACGACCTGATCTCAGACCAGATTTAACCCTCAATAACATAAAAATAACATCTTTTCAAATCAGGATAAAAACTGGATTTTCATGTTTTGGGTGAACTTCTCCTTTAAGTTGCTGGTTGGTGGATTAAGTTTACTTTTGAAGGCCTGGCTAGCTCTTTCCAGTCTTTATGCTAAGCTAAGCTAACCAGCTGCTATATGTAGCTTCATACTGAACAGACATGAGTTTCCTTCGGAGGTGTTTCAGGTCCAGATGTAACGGGTCGTATCAGGGAGTTCTACAGAACACCAGCTGAGTTCAGCCGCTTCATCACGTCACTGCCAAACTCAACTCAAAGTGACTCGAGGAACTTCTCAGTGTTCATGAGACGGCTGGTGATTCCTCTGATGATTATATATATATATGTATATGCATTATTGACGGCTGTGACATA
This sequence comes from Acanthopagrus latus, assembly GCF_904848185.1. Classification (NCBI taxonomy): domain Eukaryota; kingdom Metazoa; phylum Chordata; class Actinopteri; order Spariformes; family Sparidae; genus Acanthopagrus; species Acanthopagrus latus. The sequence continues at coordinate 657,187 of NC_051046.1, read as the reverse complement.
CGACAGTCTGTTAGGAACAAATCAAATGTGTTTATTGTTTTACATGTATTTCTTCTGTAGACTGTGGCGTTTCTCCTCTTCATTACACATGATATCCTGTTCACACAGTTTGAAACATTTATTATATCCTATAAAAGTCATATAAAGTGTAAAGTGTGTAACATGAGTCACATATAGAGTCACATATTGGTTTGAATCCTGTAGAACACGTTCTTCACTGTTGTAGTTTCTCATATGTATGAAACATCTGTCAGTTGATAAGATCTTATTTATGATGTTAAATAAATATTTGTTGTTTATTTGACTTCATGCTGTGTTGAACATTTCCAGAAGACCAAAACTGACAAAATCAAACCTGATTAAATGAAGAATAAATATGTAAATGTGCCATTTAATGCACCAGAAATAAGATTTATTTATTTTATTATTATTATTATTTTTTATTTGTATCATTATATTGATTCTTTCTATTTATTTGTTATACAATGTAATTGTTTTAAAGGAGCAGTGTGTAGTTTTGCAGAAATTCAAAATTAGAATTTTAACATTGTTCATCTAAACTACAGACTGCTCCTTTAAGTCATTTATTTATGTGTTATCTTAGAAAAAAGAAATACAGAATACAGAAATAAACACTGCATATTAATAAATACACCTCATAATGTATTTATTAACAAATACATTTGTAACTTGAATGGGAGTGTAAATAAATAGAGAAACAGAAATGTTTTTATAACTCAGTTTATGCCTACATTCAGTTTTAATGTCATTTTGATGCATTTAATGGAATATAATTTGGTTATTGAGACATTTATACCTTTATTTATGAATTATGATTTTGGATGTGATGGAAACAACAGTGAGCATCAGAGTTTGTTGTCTTCACAATAATTGTACTGAAAGTAGCACAGAGACCAGTTTTCACCAGAAATGTTTTATTTTAATATAAAAAAAGGAAATGAAGTCATCAAATAAAACGACAGAAAAACGATCAAAGTCTGAACTGTAGCAGGAACAGAATCTCGGAGACTGAGGAAATGTCAGATTTAACTGATCTCGGGGAGTTTCGACTAAACTGCTGTCATCTGACACACCGCATCCAGTGATGTCACTCAGGAGCCAAGGTGCACTGTGGGTAATGAAGGCACTGGTCCATCATGCGCTCCTGTAACACATTCTTCTTCCTTTTCAGAAGGCTTACGCATTACCCACAATGCAACTTGGTGCGACTGTTCCACATGTTCCATTCCTTTAAATTAGTTTGAGATGTTACCGACAGAAACACAACATGAACTGGAATTTTTAAAAAAACAACACACCAAAACATTTACATGTTTTTCTTGTATTTATTGTTAAACTGTAACAAAATAGGAAACAAAAAATTAGCAAACATGGTGAAAAGTTCATTCTTACGGACCTGAGAACCCGTGTGTGCCACAGGTGACTAAAACACTCGTTTAGTTCATGTTAACTAGAATCCTGAATCACTTAGCTACAGGAACCTGCTGGTTATTTAGGTCCAACACCACCAGACACTCAGAACCGTCCCCACCAGAGCCAGGACCGGCGTTGCCAGGGCAACAGCCTTGCTGGAGTTGCACAGGTTGCTGCTGCAGCAGCGGTAGGTGAAGCCGGAGATCGCCGGGAACATCTGGGTGAGGCGAGAGTTATCGCAGTCCGTGTACCTGATGCACTGACGGATGGTCTTCCCACCTGCAGACACGCACACACACACACACACACACACACACACACACCTCAGTATGTGGGGCAAATAAACACACCGTTGAGCAGCATCTCAGCGATTTCATGTAGTTTAGGTGAAGAAATGTTAATGAGCAGTGAAAGATTCTCATTGGCTGATTTATTTCTGTCTGAACAAACTACATAAACAAACTCTCTTTGTTTTCATCACTGAATAAACTGAATAAACAAACTGAGCTTAAAGGATGACACACTTTATACTGTTTACATATGGCGGACCCTGCCACCTTCCTAGCTTCCTAGCTGGGACTTTACAATCCTCTGAGAACAGCTTGAGTTTGTATCATTACCTCATTAATATCATTGATATTAAAATTCGAACTTTGAATTTCTTTGTTAAAAGCTGTTCTGGAGTAACAACACTTGAAAAGTAATCACGATGCTGCTGATGTAACTGACCTCTTTCACTCAGAGAGATACACGAGTCTTCATACGTGCACTCCTGCACGTTCTGGCAGCGCCCGGTGTAATCAGAACACTTATAGCAGCGAAGTCCAGAACCTGAAGACCAAAGAAGAGTTTCATGGTTTAATTTAACTCTAGATGTGATGATTACTGTTGCATCAGCTCCGTGACACAGTTCAGTTCAATCATGACATAAAGACACAGAGCGAGTCACCACACACATTTTCTCACTGTCAACAGTGCATGCTGGGAAATTATCTGTAGATATTCTTTTTATTTATCACTATTAATTGAGTGAAATGAATGTGTTTAAATGAAAGTAGTGCATTTTTAAAAAGGTCCAACATGTGAGAATCATCCACCTGTCAAATATACTCTGTTTCCATTAGCAAGTTAGCTCAGTTAGCCAAGCAGCTAGAGATGAGCTTGTAGCACTGAGGGAGTGTTGATGCTCACACCTCCAGCACAGGAGATTTGGACTGGGGCTGGCTAGCTGGTTAGCATAGCTCCAGTAATTGTCTCTTGAACATAATATACAGATGAAGTCAAAACTATTACAACTTCACATTCTGTTTTTAAACACGATTCTTACTGCACCATTGAAATTAATTTAAAAAAAAAAAAAAAAAAAAAAAGATAAGCAGTTCATTAAAATCTCTAAAAGAATTATTACAGATTAAAACATGAAACATTGACAGAGAGTCAGAATCAGTTTTTTATCCTGGAGCCGTCACTGAAGGTCATTTATATCATTTCTTTCACTGAAATCTGTAAACTGTGATTTTGTTCACGTCACATCCACAAAGACGTTACAGTAAAACCTGTTGGAGACGGAGTCTCGTTCGTCCCTGGAGCAGGTCGGCAGCGTTTTAAAGCCTCAGAAGCTCGACTTCTTGTTCCGTGTTGTGAGGCCCGTAGAGCGCCGGCCCGTAGAGCGCCGGCCCGTAGAGCGCCGGCCCAGGAGACTTCTGCAGGTTAACTTGGATGGGGATAACATCTTTTACATTTTATTTGTTGGTTGTGATGCTTTAAAGATTTATCCACATTTTCACAGATGTTTCTTTCAGAATGTCTGTGGTGAGTAAAAGTCTTCTGGGCTTCATCAGTTTGACCACCAGGAGAAGTGGCTCAAAGCCTGACGCTCGTTTTATCCCCATTCCAGCGAGCCTGGCACAGAACCAGTCAGCCACTCAGTCAGCAGCAGTCACGAGCGTGCACGCTCACTGGAGCCATGTCATCCGTTTCACAGGAAGTTGATCCAGATATGAATTATTAAATCCATGACGAGGACCTGCTGCCTCTGCAGATATGAAACAGTCTGACAAAACTAACGTGAGGTGATGAAACACGACTCATCATAACAGTCCTGTGGATCATATTCACTTTTTGATCCTCCTGATTTCACACATTGGACCTTTAAAACGGGCCCAAAGTAATGCAGCAGTAGGTTTTACTCACAGCTGCAGCTCTCTGGAGGGTTTTTAAACTTTTGGTGAACACAGGAAGTGTTTAACATGCAGTGATGTGTCTCTACTGCTGTCAGATAAGTCGAGCAGTCTGAATCATAATCCATGTAATTCTTGTTTAAGTACAGCTCATAGATGCTCCATGTGGAGGTGGGATCAGTGAGGATACATGTGAAGGATAATTCTGAGTGTGAGGTTACTGTGATGACTGAGCTGTGTGGATCAGTCTGCTCGTGTCAGTGTGTGATGTCTCCTGGTCCACTCACCCAAATGAAGCATCCCCAAACACACGAGCAGGAAGAGTCCGAGGCGGCGCTTCATGTCGTCTCTCTGCAGACGAGGAGTGAAAGCAGACGGGAGCAGGAGTCTGGTCGGAGCAGCTGAGGGTCCGGCTTGGTTCGGTGTCCAGTCTGTTCCACTGTGACCCTGTGAGAGAGACGCCAGTCGACTGAGAACGCCTCTTTGTCCAGCGGACCACAAAGACTCCCTGTCAGACCTCCTCCTCCTCCTCCTCCCCTCCAACAATCACTTGGCCAGCGCCTCACTGAGGCTTTTATTACAGCTGCAGGACTGTTTCTGTGAGCTGCTCTCACAACAGTCAGTCTTGGAGTCACAGTGTGTATCTGCTGTGTGTTTGTTCACTCTGACTTTCAGTAACCCTGCAGAGATTCTCCCTGTGGCTCCTAAAATATAATTACAACACATTTAATGATTCACTTCTGCAGCTACAATCCAAACATGAGATCTGAGTAGATCAAGAGTTCAACTGCTCAGCTAGAAACCTTCAGGATTCCTCCCTTGTCTTAAAGGTGTAATATGTAAAAACTGTCTACCTGCTGAACCCACGAAGAAGAACCACCCAGCTTCTTCAGCTGTTAGATGGGGTGACATGCAGCAGGGCTCGCAGGTCAGACTCGAACCTGCAGCGAGAACACGGCTTCTGTCGAGGGATGAAACTTCCAGGTTAACCCATAATTTTACATTATTATCCAAAGAGACTAACTCTAACTAACTAACCCTGATTTAAAATGGAGAAACATCCACAGAAACAGCGGATGTCTCTACACAGCTCTCAGTTTTGGGTGAACTGCTCCTTTAAGTATTGAGGTCCTCTGCTTGGTACCCTCATGTCAGACTGCCTGCTGGGCGCCGTCTGCCCTCCTCGCTCTGACGTGGGAGACTCTGGCGTTGGTTTGGCATGTGAGTCAGTGGCGCCGTCACCCCGGTCCTAACCTTTAGACCGGGTCAGTTCTTCTTGTTCAACTCAGAAACACACGTCATCTTTTCTCTTTGGGTTTAACTGGTTTCACGGTGAACTTGATTTCTCTGTTGTGTAACTCTCAGCAGCTTTTCTCTCCTGAATCCTCTGAAGTGTAGATTCATGTTTTATACTGTCAGAACAGAGTGGAGACAGAGAGGTGGCAGGGTCCGCCACATGTAAATCCTTTGAGGTCAGCTTGATTTTTTAAAACAAAGAGAGTTTATTTGTTTATTTGTATTTAGTAGTTTCAGCCAATTTTTCTCCTCCCATCAACATCTACTGTCCCGTAAAGAGGGATGAAGCCGTTGCTCCTGTGGACAGACAGAGTCTGAACACTGGGACCTTGTCGCGGCTCTCTGCTCTCTGCTCAGTGACTGTGAGTGATGCAGCAGTAGAAACAGACTTCTCTCTGCTGCTTCTGTTGGAGGACGAGTGCGCGTCACGTATCAGTCCCGGGCTGAGACGGACGGGACGGTCAGCTGCTGCACACAGAGGACGACTGTATCTGCATCCAGCTGCTGTCTGAAGCTGCACGGACGCCTTTTGTCCAAACATTAGTTTTGTTCATTTAAACTACTTCACTTTCTGATGATGAACACACAGCAGCACTGTTACACACAGACATCGACACCATCGCTCACTTGTCTCCCTGCTCCTGCATCAGGACGCCTGGTGGAGTCACCAGGATTTAGTTTCCATCAGTTAGTTAGTTAATTTAATAAAACATCTGTCAGACAGGCTTCAGTCCGGATAAACAGGAAGCTGTAAGAGGAACCATCTGTTGTTTTCTTGTGATCTCGGGTTCATTTATCATCTTCAGCTTTGTTATCGCAACATAACGAGATAAATGAACCGTCCTCACAATATTTCTCAAGGTGACGCCATTGAATCCAGATGTTTCTGTAAACTGTATTTGTTTTGTTACTCACCCCTGCTGAGTGGAGGATCTCCAGTCACATGCTGTCAGCTGCTCTGATTGGATAGAAGGCAGCCAATCAGGACTGATCTAGGCTGTGGGACTGTGGAGACACTTCCTGGTTCACACACCTCTCACTTTGACATGATATGATCTTGTTCTGGTTCATGTGACAATCTGAGGACTCACTCTGACCTTTAACTAATGATTAATTTGATATTTTCTGAGACTCTGAGACTCCTCCTGTCCTCCTCCTGTCCTCCCCTCGTCCTCCTCCTGTCCTCCTCTCGTCCTCCCTCCTGTCCTCCCCTCGTCCTCCTCCTGTCTTCCCCTCGTCCTCCTCCTGTCCTCCTCTCGTCCTCCCTCCTGTCCTCCCCTCGTCCTCCTCCTGTCCTCCTCTCGTCCTCCCTCCTGTCTTCCCCTCGTCCTCCTCCTGTCCTCCCCTCGTCCTCCTCCTGTCCTCCCCTCATCCTCCCTCCTGTCCTCCCCTCATCCTCCCTCCTGTCCTCCCCTCGTCCTCCTCCTGTCCTCCCCTCGTCCTCCTCCTGTCCTCCCCTCGTCCTCCTCCTGTCTTCCCGTCCTGTTTGTGGAGTACAGTGTGACTGTAGGTGATGTCAGCCTGGAGCAGCTGCAGACTCGGTGACAGACGAGCAGGCGTTGGAGGACAAAGGTCGCTGGATTCGGACTCGTTAGCAGACAAAGACTTCACAGTTTCAGCCAGCGTCCATTCACTTTCTGACACACTGAGCAGCAGCACATCACTGCTGAGCAGCTCAGTTTGGCGCATCTTACATGAAATATTCAGAGTATTATGGGCTGTCACATCCCTTCCTGTCCTGCTTTAGCTTCTGTTTGTTGACAGATTTCCTTCCTTTTCTTTAGACTCGAGTCCAAGTGGCAGTTAAACTTGGCAGCAGACTGTTTGTTCTCTGGTGAGAATCTTTTCTTGCTCCGTCTCCTGGAGACCGACACATCCTTCACACCCGACCTCTGACCCAGCCAGCGTCTGCATCCTGACTGCCTTCACCTCCTGCTGAGCCCCTCTGAAGCCTGGACGCTACAGAGACTCTTTATTAAAGGAAAAGTCCAACATTTTAGAGCCATGACTCAAAACACACAGAGGCTTCTTACAGCTGCAGAACTCCTGATCTCCATCTATCAGTTTTCTTCAGTGATCCAGTGAAAGTTGTCTTTACATCCACCAGCACACAGCAGACAGCAGCTGCTGACAGCTCGTCCAGCGCTGCCGATCGCAGACGGCCCAGCAGATGTACAACAATCCCAGGTCCATCCTGTCGACTGGCCCCGAGGAGTCTGTGTCGTCTCCCATATTGTACATATTCATTATTAATGTTTGTCAGCATCTCTGTAACGGGAGGTTTGTCTTGTAATTGTGTTAATGGTTCCAGAGCATCACTGATTAAAGTTTAAACATTCTGGGGAAATACACAAATGTAAGATTTAAAACAGATGCACCGACATCTGGGTCGTCCTCGCACCAGCTCCTGACTTTCTCATGAACTTCATGTAAATACTCGTCCAATACATTGATGGTGTTGTGAAATCATTCGAACACTCTGTGGGCTGTGAGGTTTTTGAGCTAAATGTTCTCATGTTGAACTTTGTCCAGAACATCACAGAAACCCTGAGGATCATTTACAACCTGTGATGTGAAGACTAGTGGAGCACAGAGCAGCACCACAACACATTGTGTGATTCTTCATTTAACAAACTGAAGGGTTGTGAAGCATCCAGCTAACAGCAGCATTCAGTCAAGACAGCTGAAAAAAACGACTTGAGACAAAATGAGTTTAAAGTGTATTTTTTAAAACATCTGAAAGAGAAAACAGTGAACAGAGAAATCAGGTCACATCAAAAGTTGTTTTGGTTCTTCTGTGACATGAAATCACATCCAGCTGCAGCAGAGACGAGCTCACAGCTCAGAGCACATCCAGAATCTGGACTCCACTTTAGATTAGAGTCAGATCACAATCAGCCAAACGTCGGTACAAACATGAGCAGCCACTAAAACAGCAAACGGTACGAAAACTCAATAATGTTGGACTGAAATGAAACGTGTCTTTATAATCGCTGCACATCTTCAACACAAACCTGCAGACAAACGACACGCTTCACATCAGACCTTCTTCTGCATACAGAACACAGAGGCAGGCAGGTTTAAACTGTCAGAAACCAAAGAGCTCGTCACACAGAAGACACGAAGGAAACAAGACATTCATTAAAGAGGTATTAAAGAGGCAGTTAGCTTAGCTTAGCTTAGCATAAAGCCTGGACTCAGGGACGGCAGTCAACGTTTCTGCAGACGTGTCGATGTGTCACATGATCATCAGCTCACACACTGTAAAAAGATTTAAATGTTTTGCTTTGATTTTACATTCAATCTCATTTATTTTGTTGTATGATTAATTAATATGTACACATATAAAAACAATGAACAGTTTAATAATGTTATATAAATAATCAGGCTTAAAACTGCAGAGAAGTGCTGTTCTTGGTTTATGATGTGAAATCTGCCAGATGTCTGTTAATTATCACATGTGATGACAGAACCAACACTTTGTTTAATGTTTCACTCATGTTTATCTTGTTTATCTTATTCTTTTGTTCTGTATGAGTCTCTTTCCCAACATATCCAAAAATGATGCTTTGGAACAGAAGGTCGGGTCGGACGCCATCACAAAGCCTCATTATTTAACACAAACAGCAACTTTAATAAACACAATTACAGCATTCATACAGCATTCGCATCAAAACTTCAAAACATTTCAGAGAAAATCTGTGAAATAAACAGATTATTCCAACATTTTTACTGTTTTTAGAGACAAAATGTGTGATGTCATATGAGAAACAAAGTTTCAGCGTATCTGTGATTTACAGAAATGCACATTATTTATTCTGCTGTCAAACTTTAAAATCACGTAAAGCCACAAACTGTAAATAAATCCACTTGTGTGCAGACTGAAGAGAAACAGATGTTATAAAAATCTCTAAAGGTGTTCGGTGGCATATTTTTTAGCTTTGGTGCAAGTCAAGCTAGCTCATTCCCCCTTCTTATAGTCGTCATGCTAAGCTAAGCTAAGCTAAGCTAAGCTAAGCTAAGCTAAGCTAAGCTAAGCTAAGCAGCTCCCCTCTCTGTGTCTGCCTGTGTTCATGCCATGTGAGCAGAATGAGACGATTCTGACTTGTTTCATGATGATCTCACTTTATATAAACGTCCCACTGAGCTTCTCTCACTGTTTGTATCAGATACAAAGAAAGTGAAGAGGATTTAAAATGAGCTGATATTTTTCTGTCAGTGTTGACATTGAACAGTTTCACTGGTTCTTGTTCTCAGCTGACATCTGTTTTCATTCTTTTTATAAACTGAGAGATAATGTTATTGTAATGTAACAGATCACATGACATGAACGCAGCGTGAACACACGGATGTTTTAACCCTCCGTCAGAATTCTTTAAAGTTAAATACACAAAGCAAATTTGACAAAGAATGTAGTTAGAAGGATAAAATAAAGCAGTGGCGGTCTGCATGATTCAGCTCACTGCCGCCACCAGTTTACATTTATTTCAGCCTTAAATACAAGAATCTTAACAGTAATAATGATAAAAACTACTTAAATGTGCACTAAGAGAAACCGTTACGATCATCATGCAGTTTTAAAACGTATCTGAATTATTGAAGCCTGAGCTTTGGCCAAGACTGAAGTTGCCGTGCTAGAAACACTCAAATATGAAGCTAATGCATCAGTGAAAAATAGCATACGTCAGATTTATCACTCGCAGTAAACATCTAAACAAATATGGCAAAATACGCTCCGGCGTAGCAGGATAGCACCGTGTTCTTTCAGTTCTTGCATTCGATCATTATGGCACGATCGTCACATTCAAGAGAAAAATACTCTCCTTAAAAACAGGCTCAAAAGCATTTACATTATATACAGATGTACAATATATACAGTGTGAAGCAGCTGCATTTATAATGGAAATATAAAGCTTTCACACATCCTCACTGTCACAGCTCCTTCACTGTCAGGCACTACGCTGATTATCTCATTGGCAAAAAAGCTGAAGCAAAGACGACTATTCTGACACCAACTATATATATATATATATATATATATATATATATATATATATATATATATATATATATATATATATACACACACACACATATACATATACATATATACATATATATATATATATATACACATACATATATATATATATATATACACATACATATATATATATATATATACACATACGTATATATATATATATATATATATATATATATATATATATATACACACATACGTATATATATATATATATATATATACACACATACGTATATATATATATATATATATATATATATATTTCATCAGAGAGGATTTCAGCTGAACACACAGTTTGTAGCCGCTGTTGGTGTCTTTGCGTCTTGTTGTGGTTGTCTTGAGTCTCTTCAGTTGTTTCCATCTTGCTCTAGTCATTTTACAGATATTTTATTTTTGTGTCTCTTTGTTGTCTCGGTTGTTTATGGTTACTTTGTGGTTGTTTTGAATCTCCTTGTGGTAGTTTTGCGTCTCTTTGTGGTCGTTTTGTCTCTTTGTGGTAGTTTTGTGTCTCTTTGTGGTAGTTTTGCGTCCCTTTGTGGTTGTTTTGTCTCTTTGTGGTAGTTTTGTCTCTTTGTGGTTGTTTTGCGTCTCTTTGTGGTCGTTTTGTCTCTTTGTGGTAGTTTTGTGTCTCTTTGTGGTTGTTTTGCGTCTCTTTGTGGTTGTTTTGTCTCTTTATGGTCGTTTTGTGTCTTTGTGGTAGTTTTGTCTCTTTGTGGTTGTTTTGCGTCTCTTTGTGGTTGTTTTGCATGTCTTTGTGGTTGTTTTGCATCTCTTTGTGGTTGTTTTGCGTCTCTTTGTGGTCGTTTTGTGTCTTTGTGGTAGTTTTGTCTCTTTGTGGTTGTTTTGCGTCTCTTTGTGGTTGTTTTGCATGTCTTTGTGGTTGTTTTGCATCTCTTTGTGGTTGTTTTGTCTCTTTGTGGTCGTTTTGTGTCTTTGTGGTAGTTTTGTCTCTTTGTGGTTGTTTTGCGTGTCTTTGTGGTTGTTTTGTGTCTCTTTGTGGTTGTTTTGCGTCTCTTTGTGGTTGTTTTGCATCTCTTTGTGGTTGTTTTGCATCTCTTTGTGGTTGTTTTGCGTCTCTTTGTGGTTGTTTTGTCTCTTAAGTTCTTTGTAGTTGTTTGTTTTGCATGTGAAGCTCAGGGGCCTCTGAATCCCAGGGCTTTGACTGACAGGCCTGCTCTGTAGTCCACCCCCTTTATCAAACACCTTCGATAGATGGGATGACTTTGTGGTTTTGTTTAATGTTATTTCACTGTAGAGAGAGACACTGTGTGTAATGTACAGTACATTAATATTCAGGTTGAGAGCCGTTTGAAATGGCAGAAACCTAATAATGAAAGTTTCTTTCAGCTGTTGTATTTTCTCTAACTGGTCTGTTGGAAATCTGAAGCTCATGTTGTGCAGTCAGTCTGCAATAGTCTTGAAGTTATTATGACAATAACTATATTTAAGATCAGCATCCTACAAATCTGTAATCGTGTTGAGACATTTGTGTGATTTAATATGAGGATATATATTCTTAAAGCATAAAGACTTTGTTTCCAAGGTGACTGAGGAGTGTGTCTTTGGGTAAATGCATCCTGGTTGGTATTCAGGATCAGCTCTGCCTCGCTGTGTTCATGTTAATGTGTCGTTGATGTGTCATTCTGTTATATGTCAGGGTAGAACTCTGTGTTGACGTCAACACTGTGCAGGACAGACTTTGGATCAGCAGCTGACATCCTGTTCAACACCTCAGCTGACAGAGAGTAACTGCTGCCAGACTTCTCCTCGAACCAGCTGTCCAAAGCTCGCTTCCCATCAAAGCTGGAGATGGGCGGTCCGTTAACCGCCACGGTCAGCAGGTCGTTCATCTGCTCCAGAGTCAGCCGGGAACGGTTGTTCTTGCACATCTTCTGTAGAGAACTTCTGCCTTTATCACAGCAGGTCGTGGAAGTGGGCTGGACCCTGACAACCTGCACGATCCGGTTCAGCAGAGGAAAACGCTGCCTGTACCTGCAGATGTGACTAATGACCTCTTTAAATCCATTCATACTGTAGAAGTCTGCTTTCAGATCCTTCCACTCCACCACCAGACTGCCCCTGGCCTCCGTCCTGGCCTGGGAGCCCTCCTGACCCCCAGAGGGGATGGACTCCAAATGGCTGAATATAATCTGGATTTCTTCCTCTCCATAAACTTGTAGGTCCTCGCGGTTGTCCGGCCAGGTGGACAGGTCTAGGACCTTGCAGGCTTTGGCAAATGAGCGGCTCTGCATGTCCAGCCTCTGAGACAGGATGCCCTGGCTCCTGTTGCAGATTTTTTCTCGGATGGACTGAAACTTGGACTCTGCAACACGCAGATTCTTCAGCGCTACGCCATTGAAACTTTCTCGGAAACTTTCTTCGAACTCCTGCAGATACTCTCCGGGGGAGTCCACCAACTGGCCGATCTCCAGAATGGCCTCTTCTATCTTGGCTTCCACTTGTGACACCAGCAGGTACTCTCCCTGGAAAGTGAAGGCTAATCGTGAGAGAACAGCTATGATGTCGAGGAGGAAGTAGATGAGTTTTACAGACTGATAGTCCATGAGGAACTGGAGGAGGGTGAGGGCGATGGCGGCAGCATCCGCTCTCTGTGTCTGGCTGCTGATCTCCTTAAGATGAGTAACAACCTCCAGGTAATCTTTGATGAGTGCGTTCAGGACATTTGGCTCTCCTATGATCCATCGAATGGCTCTGATGTCTCCGAGGAACTCGGTCTCCTCTGACAGTGTCGGAGCAGTGGACCGCAGCTCGGCCATCATGCGAGGGGAGTAGCGGTAGAAACTGAGCAGCTGCTTGAGGTTGTTTTCCAGATCCTCCAGGCAGGACAGCTCCTTCCCACTGATGGCATCCAGCACCTCCAGATGAGGCCGATGGATCATAATGGGAAAGCAGAGGATCCATGGGTATGTCTTTTGTACGGCTATGTACAGGTTAGCTCTCATTCCTGAAGAGATGTTAGTGCCATCTACTCCCAGACCCACCACCAGCAAGTCCTGAAACCTGAGGCCCAGGACATTGAAGGCACGATCCACCGCCTGGAGATACCCATCCACACTGGCCATGCTCAGTCTCTGCAAGGACAGGAACTCTGTGTTTGGAGAGCCTTCATTGGTAATGAACTGGACGTAGACCGCCACCATGTCCGAGAACAGGTCATCGTTTTGGGCATCCAATATGACACTGAGGAAGGGAGACAGGCGCATCTTCTCAGCCAGGTCCTCTTTGACAGCACGGGCGATGTGGTGGATGAGGATCTGACAGTCTCCTTCATTCATGTACTGGTCCACCACTTTGAGCTCACACCTCTTCAGAAGCTCCGCCAGAGGACGGAAGTCTGAGAAGGGCCGTCCCTCCAGGGCCAGGTGGTACGCTGCGTTGAACAGCAGCATCATGTTCTTGCACATCTCCTCGGTCTTTTCTGGATGCATGCGCAGCTTGTACAGCTGCAGACACTTCTTATGGAGGTTGCTCTGGCTGTGGAGCTTGATGGTGTGGATCTTAAACTGCTTGGAGCCGATGATGAAGGCAGAGGTTCGAGATGACTGGACGGTGTACTGGCGGCAGACGTGGCACCACATCTCATTGAGGGTTGGTGAGTAGCGAAGAAACCAGAACTTTTTCAGCCACTCCTGCTTGAAGCGGCGAATCCGTCGGCCTCCTGCTGAGGAAAGTTTCGACGGGTCTTCTGGAGAAATCACAAGATCTGCAGCGATCGACTCATCAGCCGAGTCCACATCCTGGTCGTCTTCATCCAGAACCACCTGAGTGGGAGTCAGAGGCTCCATCCCTGCGAAGATTCAAGAAGTCATTTAAAATAATATCTGTTCAAAAAAGCATCTCCAAAACTCCTGACGGTCCATCATGAAGGTCTATACTGACTAACACTGATGAATACCTGCAGGACCAGAACAGTCTTCCCTGCCTAATGTTAGCATGCTAACACACTAAACTAAGATGGTGAGCATGGCATGTTTGCATTGTCACAGTGAGCGTGTTAGCATGTTGATGATAGCATTTAGCTCTTATGTCTGTAAACCAGATTTAAATCAACGAACAGGTTTGTTACGTGACGATCTGAAGATAAAACAGCTCCACGAAATAAAGAAAACTGAGGATGACGTAATGAAATGCTGCAACAGAAGAAACAGAAATGAAGCTCTCGGTCTGAACTTTGGGTCCGACCACAGTTTTTCGCAACATACCGTGGAAATCTTCAATGGGGCCCTGCTCAGGGTGGGGCGGGGCCCGGTCGAGTTGGGTCTGCTGAGACATTTGTGGACCAGCGGCGCCGCCCTGCTCTCCTCTGAGACAGGACAGCTCCTCCTCCAGCTCCAGGATCCTCCTCTTCAGTTTGACACAGTTGGGGCAGAAGGAGGTGGAGGGTTCCTCGCTGGTCTCGTCCTCCTCCTCTTTCTCCTCCACCTTCAGGTTGGGAACGTTAAAGCTGCTTTCAGAGGAATTTAAGCCCGACTTGAGCGCCACTGATTTACACTCACTGGGGAGGGAGCACTGGGACCTGGACTTGCTGGAGTCCTCTAGAGATGCCTCCAGGACGTCTTTGAAGATGAGGTCGATCTTCTTCCTCTTGGCGGGAGGCTGGCCGTCGGGCTCGTCACTGGGTTTGCCCTGCAGAGCTGACTGCAGACACGGAGACTTCAAGTTCTTCTGAGCGTTGGGCAGGACCGTCGGCTTCCCAGCACCTGCAATGACACAGTTTGTTTTAGCTGCTGTGAAAATGACAAACACACGTTAGCACATGGAGCAGAACTGATGCTAATGCAGCTACGCTAACATCTGGAGGAGCCGCTTCTCCCGCTGGTAAATGTAATTTAATAATAATAATTAATCTGATGATGGAATTATTATACAGTGTCACAGTCACATTCTTCTGCAGAGAACTTTTAATACTTCAAATACATTGTGCTTTTTATTTCAGCTGTACAGACTTTTACCTTTTTGACTTTAACTTGAACTGAGTATTTTCACAGTACAGTATTAGTACTTTTACTGGAGAGCAGGAGGTGAACAGGATGGTTTAATGACACACAGTGTGACAGCAGCGCCGCCTGCTGGAGATCTGCTGTCTCAACCTGAACCAGTGACGGAAAGTAATTAAGTACATTTTACACTTAAATAAATACTTTGAATACTTTTTCCATTACTGTCGTGTTCTATCTGAGTTACAGTTACAAACCCAGCAGAGGTGAAACTAACAGTAGTAGTAGAGAAAGAATAAAGCAGCAGAAAAGTAAAATACAGAACAGAACTTGAGTACTTTGGTTTATTTCATCACTG
Organism: Acanthopagrus latus; assembly: GCF_904848185.1. Taxonomy (NCBI): domain Eukaryota; kingdom Metazoa; phylum Chordata; class Actinopteri; order Spariformes; family Sparidae; genus Acanthopagrus; species Acanthopagrus latus. Next base: position 641,914 of record NC_051046.1, on the reverse strand, counting down.
GCTGATTCAAATGCTGACAGATTTTTACTGTGAATAAATATAAGTTTTCATTTCCCTTCATTTCTAAAACTCTGTGTCGGCTCTCAGAAACACACATCGGTCGTCCACTATCACACAAGTTAAAATATATGACTTACTAAATTTTTCTGCTTTTGTTTCATTTAAATTAGCTAGTCTCTGTCAGTAGAACCTCTCACTCATCCATGCCACGCTCAGCAAAACAACAGCTCACCTGGGTCCAGGTTGTGGTCGATGCTCCGCTGAGAGACGCAGTGAAGCTGTCGGATGTAGTCGTCGCTGTACCACACCCTCAGTTTCTCTCCTGCTGCCAGCGTGCGACACACTCTGAAGTAGATGTTTCTATGATGCTGAAACGCCGTCAGGTTCCTGTCGCTCTCCTCAGACGAGGTCCGGACAAACCTGCAGGTCCCAAACATCAATCGATCAGAGCAGAATCTGATGAGACTCTGGGTGTTTATCCCTCCAGAATTTCTGATCTGCACCGACTGCGACTCTACACGATCCGTGCACAGTTTGATGGGAAGCATTACCTCATCCAGTTGGCTTTGGTCTCATCGCTGCCATCGATGGATTGATACGTGTTGTTGAAGTCAACAATCTAGAACGGACAAACAGAAAACTGGTTCACCACAGGACCTGTTCAGATTCAGCTGGAAAATATGACTGGAACTGGTCTGGACTGGTTCTTTACTGGTTGAACTTACTATCCAGGAAAAGAAGCCGGAGGATTTGTCCTTGGACACCAGCTCTCCCTCGTACGGTCCGAACAGCGCCCCCTTGGGGATGTTTGGATCCACGCAGCGAACATCCACCTCGTCTCCCTCCGCGAAGACCTCCAGGCCTGACGGGACAGTGAGTGCCGCCCTGTTGGGCAAGCCGGGGGCCGCAGGTGTATCAGGGATGAAGAGCGGGGGCCCGTGGGTAGGACACTCCTTCTGGAAATAGTCCTGACACTCCTCACAGACTGGAGGACAAATATCAGATGTTTACAGAGCGTCAGCATCACAGTCCAGGATTCTGCAACGTCTGAACTGCCTTGTTGAGATAACTGCTAATTAGCTAATGTTAGCATGCACACACTGAAGGAAGACTGTGAACATTAACATCAGCATGTTAGCATTCAAATGTTAGCACTTAGCTCCAAACATCACTGTTAGCATGGCACTCAGAGAAGAAGTGAAGAACAACTTACACCAGAGGTCCAACGACTGCTCGCTCATGTTGGAACCATGTTCACTTCACAACCTCTGCAGGACGACAACACACCGTCTGTTACTGCAGGACGACAACACACCGTCTGTTACTGCAGGACGACACACAGTCTGTTACTGCAGGACAACAACACACAGTCTGTTACTGCAGGACGACACACAGTCTGTTACTGCAGGACGACAACACACCGTCTGTTACTGCAGGACGACACACAGTCTGTTACTGCAGGACAACAACACACCGTCTGTTACTGCAGGACGACACACAGTCTGTTACTGCAGGACAACAACACACAGTCTGTTACTGCAGGACGACAACACACAGTCTGTTACTGCAGGACGACACACAGTCTGTTACTGCAGGACAACAACACACAGTCTGTTACTGCAGGACGACACACAGTCTGTTACTGCAGGACGACACACAGTCTGTTACTGCAGGACGACACACAGTCTGTTACTGCAGGAAGACAACACACAGTCTGTTACTGCAGGACGACACAGTCTGTTACTGCAGGACGACACACAGTCTGTTACTGCAGGACGACAACACACAGTCTGTTACTGCAGGACGACACACAGTCTGTTACTGCAGGACAACAACACACAGTCTGTTACTGCAGGACGACACACAGTCTGTTACTGCAGGACAACAACACACAGTCTGTTACTGCAGGACGACACACAGTCTGTTACTGCAGGACGACACACAGTCTGTTACTGCAGGACAACAACACACAGTCTGTTACTGCAGGACAACAACACACAGTCTGTTACTGCAGGACGACACACAGTCTGTTACTGCAGGACAACAACACACAGTCTGTTACTGCAGGACGACACACAGTCTGTTACTGCAGGACAACAACACACAGTCTGTTACTGCAGGACGACACACAGTCTGTTACTGCAGGACGACAACACACCGTCTGTTACTGCAGGACGACAACACACCGTCTGTTACTGCAGGACGACACACAGTCTGTTACTGCAGGACGACACACAGTCTGTTACTGCAGGAAGACAACACACAGTCTGTTACTGCAGGACAACAACACACAGTCTGTTACTGCAGGACGACACACAGTCTGTTACTGCAGGACGACACACAGTCTGTTACTGCAGGACAACAACACACAGTCTGTTACTGCAGGACGACACACAGTCTGTTACTGCAGGACAACAACACACAGTCTGTTACTGCAGG